>NW_006921654.1:12182456-12191266 GCF_000298275.1 Orycteropus afer afer
TTTCGGAAGCAAAGTTGGGCAATCTACTTCTGTAGTGATACCGCCTCGCAAACCCAAGGAGGGGTCGCTATGAGTCCAGTCTGACTCGATGGCACATAACAACTACAACATAACAAGGATTGTGAGGCTGGCACAGGACTGGGCAGTGTTTTGTTCTGCTGTACATAGGGTTACTGTGAGTTGGAGCTGAGTTGGTGCCACCTGACAACAACAACAACAGTGGCTAATGATTGTGAGCATTTCTTTATGTGTTTGTTAGCTGCCTCAATGTCCTTTTTGGTGAAGTGTCTGTTCATGTCCTCTGCCTAGATTTTGATTGGATTGTTTCTTTTTGTTGTAGAGGTTTTGAAGTTTTCTATAAATTTTAGAGATTAGTCCCTTGTTCAATATGTCATTACCAAAAATAGTTCCCAGTCTGTGAGTTCTCTTTTTTTACTCTTTTGGTGAAATCTTTTTATGTATGTAAGTGTCTAATTTTTAGGATGTCATTGTCATTTATTTTGTTTTCAGCTGTTTGTGTGTTTTTAGTTATGTTTGGTAGTATATTTATACCATATATCAGGGCCCCTAAGTTTGTCCCTATTTTTCCTTTGATGATCTTCATAGTTTTAGGTTTTATGTTCAGGTCTTTGATCCAACTTAAATTTATATAGTGTGTGAGATATGAGTCCTATTTCATTTTTCTGCAAATAGATATTCAGTTGTGCCAGCACCATTTATTAAAGAGACCACCTCTTCCCCATTTAATGAGTTTTGGCCCTTTATCAAAGATCAGCTGTCCACAGATACATGGATTTCCTTCTGGGTCCTCAATACTGTTCCATTGGTCTGTGTGTCTGTTGTTGTACCAGTGCCAGGCTATTTTAACTACTGTGGCTATGTAGTAGGTTTTGAGATCAGGGAAAATGAGCCCTCCTACTTTCTTCTTCTTCTTTAGTAGTGCTTTACTTATCTGGGATCTCTTTCCTTTCCATATAAAGTTGATGATTAGCTTTTCCATCTCTTTAGAGTGATGTGGAATCTAGATTGAAATCGCATTATATCATAGATTTACTTTGCTTCTAATTTTGATAAATTGAGATGGAACTATTAAAAATACTCAAAATATATATCAGAGAATGTTTTTTATAAAAAGGAAATTTGCAGTCCTCCAACTTTCTTATTTCGTACTTTTCATGATTGCTTTGGGTAATCTGAGCCCTTTGAATTTCCATATGGTTTTGGAATCATCTTGTCAATTTCTACAGACAGGCAGTTGGGATTTTGATATAATTCACTGAATCTGTAGACTGATTTGGGAAGTGTTGCCATCTTAACAATATTAAGTTTTCTAATCTGTGAGCAACAATGACAGTCCATGAACACTGGATGTATTTCCATTTATTTATATCTTTTTTGATTTACTTCAGTGCTGTTTTATGGTTTTTAGGGTTCTTCTTGTTGTTAGGTGCTGTCAAGTCAGCTCCAACTCATAGCAACCCTGCGTACGATAGAAGGAATCACTGCCCAGTCCTGTGCCATCCTCACAGTTTGCTATGCTCAAGCCATCGTTGCAGCCACAGTGTCAATCCATCTCATTGAGGATCTTCTCTTAGTTCACGGCCACTACTTAATCAAGCATGGTATCCTTCTCCAGGGAATCATCCCTTGTGACAACATGAGCAGAGTCGTGGGATGAAGTTTGGCCATTCTGACTTGTAAGAGGCATTCTGGTTGTACTTCCTCCAAGACAGCTAAACTTTCTTTCTTTTCAATTTTGATACCTTTTATTTCTTTCATTATCTAATTGTACTGACTAGAACATCCAGTATAGGGTTGAATAGAAATAGCAAAAGTGGACACCCTTGTCTTATATCTGATGTTAAGGAAGACAATTTTCATTCAGTCTTTCACCAGTAAGTATGATTTTGCTTGTGGGTTTTTTAAAAAATGGACTTATCAGGTTGATGACTTTCCTTTCTACCCTGAGTTTGTTGAATGTATTTCATCATGAAATGATGGTGGATTTTTGTCAATCGCATTTACTACATCCTTTGAGATGATCGAGCTCTGGTGGTGTAGTGCCTGAGGCATTTGACTGCTAACAAGAAGGCTGGTCGTTCAAACCTACCAGCCACTCCTCAGAAGGAAGGTTGGGCAATGTACTTCCGTAGTGATACCATCTCGGGAACCAACAAGGGGTTACTGTGAGTAGGATCTGACTCGACAGCAGTGACTTTGGTTTCGTTTTGGTTTGAGATGATCATATAGTTTTTGTCCTTTATTCTATTAATATGGTGTATTACATTGAGTTTTGTGTGTTGAACCAATTTTACATTCCTGGGATAGATCTCATTTGACATGATGTATAATCCTTTAATTTTTTTGCTATATTCTATCTGGTAATATTTTGTTGATTATATTTGCATCTATATTTATAAGTGACACTGGTTTTTCATTCTTTTTTCTTGTGATGTGTTTGCCTGGGCTTGGTATGATAATACTGGCTTTATAGAATGAGTTGAGAAATTTATACTAATTAATTTATACTAATTAATATTTTACTAATTTTTTGGAAGAGTTTGTGAAGGGTTGATGGTTATTCTGCTTTAAATGTTTGGTGGAATTCATCAGTGAAGCTATCTGTTCCTGGACTCTCCTTTGTAGGAAGTTTCTTTGAGTACTAAGTCAGTGTTTTTTCTTGCTAGTTTTACTCAGATTTTCTGTTTTTTCTTGAGTCAGTTTTTGAAGTTTGTATCTTCTTAGGAATTAACCTGTTTCATCTGTGTTATCTAATTTGTTGACATGAAATTGTTTATGGTATTTGCTTAAAATAATTTTTGTTCTTCTAAGGTCAGTAGTAAGGAGCTCTGGTGGTGTAGTGCCAAAGGCATTTGACTGCTAACCAGAAGGCTGGCGGTTCAAACCCACCAGCCACTCCTTGGAAGGAAGATTGGGCAATCTACTTCTGT
Source organism: Orycteropus afer afer (assembly GCF_000298275.1). NCBI lineage: Eukaryota > Metazoa > Chordata > Mammalia > Tubulidentata > Orycteropodidae > Orycteropus > Orycteropus afer. The sequence continues at coordinate 12,185,408 of NW_006921654.1, forward strand.
AGTGATACTGCCTTGGAAACCCAAGGAGGGGTTGCTATGAGTTGGGATTGACTTGACAGCAGTGAGTCTGGTTTGTGGTTTAAGGTCAGTCATAAGAAGCCTGGTGTTGCAGTGGTTTAGCACCTGGCTGCTAACTGAAAGGTCAGTGGTTTGAATCCGCTTGCCCTTCTGTGAGAGAAAGATTTTGTAGTCTGCTTTTGTACAGATTTTTGCCTTGGAAATGCTACGGGGGGCAGTTCTAATCTGTCCTATAGGGTCAAGGTGGAATTGACTCGGTGGCCATAGGTTTTGTTTGGTAAGGTCAGTAGTGTCCCCTGATTTATTCCCCAGTTTGGTAGAGTATTCTCTGTTGTTTTCTTAGGCAGTCTAGCTAAAGGTCTGGAAATTTTGTTAATCTTCTCAAAGGACCAACTTTTAATTTTGATGATTTTCTTTATTTCCTGTTTCATTTCTACTCTGATCTTTATTTTCCCCCCTTAATTCTGCTTGATTTCTGTTAAATTTATATTCTTTTTTTTTTTTTTCCAAATGCCTTAAGATGGAAAGTTAGGTGTTTATTTGAGATTTTGCTTATTTTTAATAAATATTTTTATAGTATAAATTTCTCTCTAAGCACTGCTTTTATTTCATTCCATAAGTTTTGATATATTGTGGTTTTGTTTTCATTCATCTCAAAGTATTTTCCTATTTCCCTTGAGATTTCATAATTGATCCATTGGTTATTTCAGAGTGTGTTGTTTAGCTTCTCAAAAGTTTGTGAATTTCTCGGATTGGCTTCTGTTATTTATTTCCAATTGCATTTTAGAAATGTAAGAGAACATACTTTGTATGATTTTAATCATTGAAAAGTTATTTAAGACATTTTATTACTAACATAATGTATGCTGGAAAAATCTTAAAATTGCAGTGTCATCTTGGCCCTTTGTCATTAAGTATTCTTTGTCTCTACTAATAATTTTTGTTTTAATACCTCTTCAACAACTTTTTTGTTAATGTTTGCATGGTGTACATTTTCCATCCTTTTGCTTTCAACCCCTTCTGTCTTTGTGTCTTTTATAAAATGAATATAGTTGAATTACATTTATTTATTTTTTAAAAATCCATTGTGCCGTCCTCTGGCTTTTAACCGGAATTTAAATTTAATGTAATTATATTTACATTGTTGATGTTGTCATTAGGTGCTGCAGAGTTGGTTCTGACTCCCAGCGACACTGTGTGCAATAGAACGGAATACTGCTTGGTCCTGTGCCGCCCTCACAGTCGCTGCCCTGTTTGAGCCCGCTGCTGCAGCCAGTGTGCCAGTCCGTTTGGTTGAGGGTCTTCCTCTTTTTCATTACTAAGATATGAGACAATTGTCAATAAGGTAAGATTTATATCTGCCATTTGGTATTTGTTTTGGTATGTTTTATGGCTCCTTTGTCTGTCTATGTTCCTTTGGTTCTGTTAGTTATATTCTAGTGTACCATTTAAAATCCTTGTTTAGTTTATCTTACTATAATTTTTGAGGCCTTTTTTAGTGGTTCTCTAGGAATTACAAATGCTACTATAAATTAATGCTACTGCACTGCTGTATCTCTTGTAAACTATATATTACTTTACGTACCCTGTAGTAGATTTCTAACGATCTACTTCAGATTATTATCAACCTAATGGTTATGTAGTGCCTAAGGCACTTGACTGCTAACCAGGAGGCTGGTAGTTCAAACCCACCAGCCCCTCCTTAGACGGAAGGTTGGGCAATCTGCTTTCGTAGTGATACTGCCTCGGAAACCTAAGGAGGGGTCATTATGATTTGGGTCCGATTTGATGACACATAACAACAACAACAATTTCAGTTGTATTAAAAAAAACTTTACTTTTATATAACTCTATCCATTTATGTTGTTAATGTAATACAAATGACATATTTATATATCATAGGAGCATCAACATTGATTTATTTTGCTTTTTAAATAGGTTTGTTTTCTTTAAAAAGAAAAGAAAAAGACATTACAAATAAAATACATGTATTTAAACTCTGTTTTTTATTTACCTATATAGTTATTTTGTATGTGAGCAATTGATGGTTTCTCCCATAGTCACTTCCTGGCTTTGTTTTGACTGATGATATTGAGCTTCTCCATCGTCTCTTTCCATACATGTAGTTGATCTGATTCCTGTTTATTCCATCTGGTGAGGTCCACATGCATAGTCACCATTTATGTTGTTGGAAAAAGGTATTGCCAATGAATAGGTCGTTGATCTTGCAAAATTCTACCATGCAATCTCTGGGGTTGTTTCTATCATGATTAATGGAGAAAAGATTGAAGTTGTCAGGGATGTTATTTTGCTTGGATCCACAATCAACACCAATGGAAGCAGCAGTCAAAAAATCAGAAGTTGTATTGCGTTGGACAAGTCTGCCGCAAAAGACCTCTAGAAAGTGTTAAGGAGCAAAGATATCACTGAAGACTAAGGTGCACCAGACCCAAGCCATGGTCTTTTCAGTCACCACATATGCATATGAAAGTTGGACAATGAATAAGGACAGGAAAACCTTAGAAAAGTTAATGCCTTTGAATTGTGGTGTTGGTAAAGGATACTGAAAATACCATGGACTGCCAGAAGAGCAAACAAATCTGTCTTGGAAGAAGTACAACCAGAATGTTCTTTGGAAGTGAGAATGGCCAGACTTCATCTCACTCACTTTGATCATGTTGTCAGAAGAGACCAGTCTCTGGAGAAAGATATCATGCTTGGCAAAGTGGAAGGTCAGTGAAAAGGGGAAAGACCCTTAATGGGATGGACTGACACAGTGCCTGCAGTGATGGACTGCATGGCCAGGGTTGTGAACATGGCGCAGGACGGGGCAGTGTGCATTCTGTTGTATGTAGGGTTGCTGTGAGTCAGAATTGACTAGGAGGCACCTAACAACAATATAATTAACTTTACCTGCTCTTTATTTTTTTCATGTAGATTTGAGTTACTGTCTGGCATCCTTTCATTTCAGCCAGAAGGAATCCATTTAATATATATTATCAGGAAAACCTATTAGCAATGAAATCTCGGTTTTTGTTTTTAACAGAATATCTTAATTTCTTTTTAATTTAATTTTAGAACAGTTTTAGATTTGCAGGAAAATTATAAATATAGTACAAATAGTTTGCATATACACCCCCACATAGTTTCCCTTTTAATTAATATCTTACATTATGATAGTATATTTGTTTCAATTGTTAGTGAACATGGTGTGATTTGAATAACTTAAGTCCATACTTTATTCAGATTTCCTTAGTTTTTACCTAATGCTATTTATTTTCCAGGATCCCATTCAAGAAACCATAGCACATTCAATCATCATGTCTTCTTAGGCTCCTCTTGGTTATGATAGTTTCTCAGACTTTCCTAGTTAATAATCACCTTGACAGTTTCGAGCCGTGGTAGGCAGGCATTTTGTAGACTATTCCTCTATTGGAATTTGTCTTGTACTTTTCTCATGATTATACTTGGTTTATGGGCTTTGGGGAGGAAAATGGCGAGGTTGAATGCCATTTTCATCGCATCGACTCAAGGGTACGTAGTGTCACCATGGCAGATCACTGTTGCTGTTGCCCTTCATCACCTTGATGAGGTGTTTGTCACGTTCTCTGTTCTAAAGTTCTTCTTTCTCCCTCTTTCCATACTGTATACTTTGGAAGGAAGTCCCTGTGTCCAGTGGAGCCTTCAGGAGCAGGGGGTGATGCCCCACTTCCTTGAAGGTGGGGTGTCTATATAGATTACTTGGGCTTCTTCAGCATTGGAGATAGGTCTCTTCTCCAGCTGGTCTGTCCTCTACCAGAGCATGGTTACATTGCTTTCATTTTTGGCTTTAGCTTTGAATGTACTCGTCTTTCTCCTCCCAATTTAAATTGAACTTTCTCTCTCCCTTTAGAGATAGCAGAGTAACTGTAGTAAAATGATTGTAAACATATGGTCTGTGTTAATGCGATCATTTGCCTCCCCATTATGGATTTAGTATGACCATTAACATCTAACTGCCTAATTTCCCAATAACCATTGAAAAATTAGAACTGCATCATTGCCACCCTAGTACTCACCATAATAATTTTGTCATTTCTGAAAGCATTTAATCTTTGCAAAATGATGCAAATCATTTGTCTTTTGTATTACTTTGACTTTTGGCCTACATAAATATAATTTATTTGTGGATTATGTTTCTGTATAAAATTAAAATCTTACTGTTAATCTTTGATGTAAAAGACATATTTTTTGCGGGGGGCATTTTGTCCCTTTATAAGATTAATGTTTATTTACTCTTTTTGTTTCTGTTGTTAGGTGCCATCGAATCATGGTGACACTGTATACGACAGAACACAATGCTACCTGGTCCCGTGCCATCCTCGCAATCATTACTATTTGAGTTCACTGTTGCTGCTACTGTGTCGATCCATCTCATTTGGAGTCTTCCTTTTTTTTTTTTTTTTTTTTTATTGACTCTCTCCTTTACCAAACATGATGTCCTTCTCCAGGGCCTGGTCCCTCCTGAGAACATGTCTAAAGTACATGAGACCAAGTTTTGCCATCCTTACTTCTAAGGAGCATTTGGGTCTTCCTTCTTCCATGATATACTGGTTCATTCTTCTGGCAGTCCATGATATATTCAGCTTTCATTATCAACACCTTAATTCAAATGTATCCATTCTTCTTCAGTCTTCCTTATTCATTCTCCAGCTCTCATACGCATATGAGGCGATTGAAAAAACCATGACTTGGGTCAGGCACACCTTAGTCCTTGAGGTGGCATCTTTACTTTTTAACACTTTAAGGAAGTCTTTTGCTGCATATTTGTCTAATGCAATACAATATTGATTTTTTCTTGACTACTGCTTCCATGGGCATTGATTATGGATCCAAATAAATGAAATATTTGACACCTTCAATCATTTCTCCATTTATTGTGATGTTGTTTATTGGTCCAGTTGTGAGGATTCTTGTTTTCTTTATGTGGAGATGTAAGCCATACTGCAGACTGTGTTCTTTAGTCTTTGAAGTCTTTGATCTTCACCAGTAAATGCTTCAGATCTTTTTCACTTTCAGCAATCAAGGTTGTGTCATCGGCATATAATGGGTAGTTAATAAGCCTTCCTCTAATCCTGATGCTGTGTTCTTCTCCAGATAGTCCAGCTTCCTGGATTATTTGCTCAGCATACAGATGAAATAAGTATTGTGAAAGGAAACAACTCAGATGCACACCTTACCTGATTTTAAATCATGCAGAATCCCCTTGTTCTGTTCAAATGACTGCCTCTTGGTCTCTGTACAGGTTCTGTATTAGCACAATTAAGTGTTCTGGAATTCCCATTCTTTACAATGTTATCCAGAAGTAGTTATTATCTGCATAGTTTTTGTGTAGTGTGTTAGGGGAAAAAAGACCTCAGATTAAAAAATTTTCTATACAGACCCTTTTATTAAGCCTTAACAGGACAAAGATAAAAACAGATGAGGGAAACTGTCAGCATATACGCATCACAGGGATCAGTTGAATCTACCAAATCACAGTCATGTGTTTTTTGTATTTGATAGAGAACAAAGGAAATCGTCACAAGATCATGATTGATAGCTGGTCACTTCATCACTTTCATAGGGGAAAGGACCGTGATTTGAATGTGTATATAATTGCCAGTTAAAAAGGTTACTAGATTAGTTCTGGGGTTTTGATTACCTGGCTATGGGGTGGCCAAGGTATGACTCATGATAATGTAACCCTGAGTCATAGTCACAAGGTGGTTACAAAACAATACCAGGACCCTAACCATTAACTTAAGGAGCTCTGGTAGCTTAGTGCCTAAGGCACTTGACTGCTAACCAGAAGGCTGGCGG
>NW_006921654.1:12192231-12215086 GCF_000298275.1 Orycteropus afer afer
ATACTGCCAACTGTAGTCTTCAATCTTCATCAGTAAGTGCTTCAAGTCATCCTCACTTTCAGCAAGCAAAGTTGTATCATCTGCATATTGCAGGTTGCTAATAAGCCTTCCTCTGATCCTGAGGCCACATTCTTCTTCATATAGTCCAGCTTCTCAGATTATTTGCTCAGCATACAGACTGAATAAGTGTGGTGAAAGGATACAATCCTGATGCACTCCTTTCCTGATTTTAAACCATGGGTTATCCCCTTATTCTTTTTGAATGACAGTCTCCTGGTCTATATACAGGTTCCTCATGAGTACAATTAAGTGGTCTGGACTTCCCATTTTTCTCAAAGTTATAAAAAATGTGTTATGATCCACACAATCAAATGCCATTGCATAGTCAATAAAACACAAGTAAACATTTTTTCTGGTATTCTTTGCTTTGAGCCAAGTTGCATATGACATCAGCTACCTCACTCCACATCCCCTTCTGAATCCAGCTTGCATTTCTGGAAGATCTCTGTGAATAAAGCAACTGTGTTTGAATTCTCTTCAGTAAGCTTTTCCTTGTGTGTGATACTGATGATTGGCTGTTTTCTGTAAATGCCCAGGTCAGTTCCCTAGTTCTTTGTGTGAGTGTTTTTCTGCATAATCTGCTTTCAAGTAGATTCTTCCTCAGAGCAACTGTCCCTTGCTAGGTTTGCCCTAGACTTGTCTAAGCGCAGCCACATTGCTGGGTTAATGGCCTGCAAGCACTGAGGAGGCAAAGTAAAGAACTCAAATGCTGTTTGAACTTATGTCAAGACTCGGAATGGAAATGAACGTTCCTGCTGTAGATCACACGCTTCCACAAATCAAGTGCTTTAGAGTTAGGCCCAACGCTTTGTTGCTGTTGTTGTTATGTGCTGTCGAGTCAAACCCAACGTAGTAGTCAGTAAAACACAGGTAAACCTGTTTCTGATATTCTCTGCTTTCTGGCCAAGATCCATCTGATATCAGCAATAATATCCCTTGTTCCACGCCCTCTTCTGAATCCAGTTTGAATTTCTGGCAGTTCCCTGTAGATGTACTGCTGTAGCTGTTCTTGCATTATCTTTAGGTAAATTTTACTTGCCTGTGTTATTAACGATATTGCTCAATAATTTCCACATTCTGTTGGATCACTTTTCTTTGGAATGGGCACATATATGGATATCTTCAAGTTGGTTGTAGCTGTCTTCCAAATGTCTTGGCATAAACCAGCGAGCCCTGTTGCATCCAGTGTTGTATGTATTTGTTAAAGCATCTTACTTGGTATTCTGTCAATTCCCAAAGCCTTGTTTTTCAACAGTGCCTTCAGTGCAGCTTGGACTTCTTCCTTTAATACCAGTGGTCCTTGTGAACATTGACCTATTCTTTTTGGTGCAGTGACTTTGTGTATTCCGTCCATCTTTTTTTTTTTTTTATGCTTTCTTCTGTGTTATTCATTTTTTTTTTTTTTGCCATAAATCTTTTGGTATTGCGACTGGAGGCTTCAATTTTTTTTCCAGTTCTTTCAGCTTAAATAATGCTGAGTCTGTTCTTTCCTGTTAGTTTTTAACTCCAGGCCTTAGCACATTTCATTTAATGCTTTTCTTTGTCTTCTCAAGCCATCTTTTGAAATCTTCTGTTTAGCTCTTTTATGCCATTTTTTTCCATTCACTTTAGCTACTCTGTGTTCAAAGAGCAGGTTTCAGAGTCTCTACTGACATCTATTTTGGTCTCTTCTTTCTTTCGTGTGTCTCTAATGACCTTCTGCTGTCTTCATGTATGATGTCCTTGATGCCATCCCACAACTCATCTTATCTTCAGTCATTAGTGTTCAAAATGTCAAATCTATTCTTGAGATGATCTCAATTCAGCTGGGATATAATCAAGGTCATCTTTTGGCTCTGCTGTACTGGTTTAAATTTTCTTCTGCTTCGACTTGAACTTGCATACAAGCTATTGATGATCTGTCCCACAATTGGCCATGGGCCTTGTTCTGATGGATGATACTGAGTTTCTACATCATTTTTTCCCCACAGATGTAGTTGGTTTGATTCCTTTTTATATCTAGGCCCATATTGAAGCTTTTACAAATATTATCTACATGTATATGGTAAAATATCCAAACCTCTCCATGCTTTGTTAAAATTGCTTCCATAAATCACCAAGAATAAATTCTTACTGTGTGCACAGGTATAAAACATTATTAAATAGATGAAAATTCTTATGAAGGTGAAGACTTTTGTATGGTTCTGAGTATGGAAGCATATACAATCTTTGTAGTGATTTTCACATTGAATAAAGATACATTACTCAACTCACCACCATCAAGTCAGATCCGAATCATAGCAACCCCTCTTTGGGTTTCCAAGGTGATATCACTATGGAAGTTGATTGCCCAACCTTCCTTCCGAGGAGTGACTGGTGGGTTTGAACCACCAGCCTTCTGGTTAGCATTCAAGTGCCTTAGGCACTGGGCCACCAGAGCTCCCCAAAAGTACATTAGGAACTGTGTATATCATGGACATGCATGCCCACTTGGTTACTTGCATGATCATACTTACTCTCTATCTCACACACACACACACACACACACACAAACACTAACCCACCCACATTCACAGGTACACATTCAAATACTCTCACAATATTCATATACTCACCCTCACATGTGTAAGCAAGTATGAAAAAGTATTTAAGAACATATTATAAAATTTTTATATTTGTTTTAGCATGGAGAACTTTTTTTTTAAAATTTCCATTAATATAGAGAGCTATTTAGCCGACTGGGATTTAGCAGCCTTTCAACATGGATGTGAATAAAATGAACTATTTATTCATTTCATCTTGAGTTATAGTAAAACTTCTATTAGGTTACAACCTTTACTTTTCTTTTTAGGTATTTGGTTAATCTTAAAAGAGATTGGGCAGAAAAGCATTTGAAAAGTTATAATTTTAATCCTTCCCTTAAAGGTGTAGTTAATCATACATTTTCCCAAAAAGAGAGTAATTATATTTCCCATTAGGATTATAGCTACATGCACAATGATTCTATTTATTCTAAATGTTATACCAAGTTTCTAATGCCTTTATTTCTCCTGGTTCTTCTGATGTAGTAAGTTCTTATGTCATGAACATTCACCCTGCAGCCAATGTAGAGAAGTACACCACATGCTCTTATCCCGTCCAGCCTGGGGCTTCTGGGCACAGCTGCACAGATTGTGCCTTGGTCAAATGTGGTGACTATGACTTCATCCTCACTTTTGAGAAAATCAGTCTGCAAAGGTGAAGGAATGGGTGGAAATAGCAGCAGCCCCATCTTGGCCTCTGTTAAGAAGAGGGGGTTTAAATAGGGTTAGCAAACTGGAGAGGAGCAATGTGATGCTCCTTCTTGCTTTTCATCCAGGCCATTGGGGTGTTCTGTGCATCGTCATTTGGAAACTTCAGAACTTGGACTTCAGGAAACCCTAAACCTTATTCTTCAGTTTTCCTTTCCCCAAACACCCCTTCAGGGATAAGAAAATAGAAGTCCAAAGACAGGAAACAGCTTGCCTAGGATCGTTTGAAACAGCTTGTGTCAAAGCCAGGGCAATTGTAATAACCTTCTGCTTCCTAATTCAGGGTACCTTCCATGGCTCCTTAAGGATTTCTAATCACCATTGCAGGGGTGACTCAGCCTGCTATTTCTTCTTTTCCACTAGCGAAGTCCCGAATGCTCGAGCAGGAAGTGCTCCGTCGTACGTGTGCCGCACAGTCTCCTTCCTCCAGTCTCTCATCTCATGGTTACCATATTTATCAACTTGGGCCCGGTGGTGACCAGTTTGTCAGTACTCTGTCCTAGAGGAATACATTTCAGATTCCTGTTGTTTGTAATTATTGGTGGCTCACCTCAGTTAGAGGCAGCCTTGGAAATTATGTCCAGATGCTCTTCTGTTTCCCTGTTTTAAATTGTGGAAGTCGACACCATGGAAAGGGCCCTTTCAGTTTTAAAAGAGTGCAAATAATTATTATCTACCCAAAATAAACGGGAGCTAAGACTCTGGTTGACAGAGTCTATTTTAATTTACTCTAGAGTTTTCAGAGGGGAGCATATGCTCAATATTTTGATAATCTATCTGGATTTCATACGTGACTTTGTTGGCTTATTTTTGTTCAAGAATTCCAAGCAAGAGGATTATTTGAGAAGGTGATGACATCCACAATGAGGGTGTTGCCAGGCTTTTGGCTGATAGAAGTTCACCAATTCAGTGCTGGAGCAAGAAAGTAGTCTTGACTTGGCCTCTTGTTCTAGTTGTAGACTGTGTTTATAGGATGTAGAGAAAGCCTGATAGTTCAGAAGATTTTCATGCTATATATAATTTGAAGTAGACAACGTAATTAGTGGTTATTATTTCAGAGCAGTGATTTTGGCTTTAATTTAAATGTACAGGTAGATGTTTTATACCTGTTTTATTTTTCCTTCTATTTTTACCTCATAGGCTGTAGGATGTAGGAAGGAGGTAGAAACATCCCTGAGATCAAACACTATTTATTTCTAGCCTTCAGTAGGGATTACACCTCGACAAAAAGAAAACAAAAATCTTCGCAACTGGATCAATAAGCAATATCATGATAAACGGAGGAAAGATGGAAATTGTTAGGGATTTCATTTTACTTGGATCCACAAGCAGCACTCATGGAAGCAGCAGCCAAGAAATCAAATGGCATATTGCATTGGCACATCTGCTGCACAACATCTCTTTAAAGGGATAAAAAGCAAGGATGTCACCTTGAGGACTAAGGTACACCTGATCCAAGCCATGGTATTTTCAGTCACCTTTTATGCATGTTAAAGGGGCTCTGATAGCACAGTGCCTAAGGCATCTGACTGTTAACCAGAAGGTTGGTGGTTCAAACCCACCAGCCACTCCATGGAAGCAAGACTGGGCAATCTGCTTCCATAAAGATCTACCATCTTGGAAACCCAGTGGGAGATGCTATGAGTTGGAATCTACTTGATGAAAGTGGGCTTGTTTTCTGTTTTTTCGGTTTTAAAGCTGGAGAATGGTCTTCCTTAAGAACAAAGAGAATTGATGCCTGTGAATTACGGTGTTAGCAAAGATTATTGAATGTACCTTGGTCTGTCAGAAGAATGAACAAATCTGTCTCGGAGGAAATATGCTCAGAGTGCTCCTTAGAAGCGGGGATGGTGAGACTTTGTCTCACTTACTTAGGACATGTTATAGGGAAGGAGCAATCCCTGGAAAAGGACACCAGGCTGAGTAAAATGGAGGGTCAGCAAAACAGAGCAAGAACCTCAAAGAGATGGGTTGACGTAGTGGCTGCAACAATGGCTCGAACCCGGCAGCGACTGTGAGAGCCGTGCAGGACGGGCGGAGTTCTGCTCTGTTGGACACAGGGGTTGCTGGGAGTTGCAACTGGCTCGACAGCACCTAACGACACCACCTTCCTTTCCTGTGAATTTACTGTTAATCCTCTTAGTCACACTCTTTCCTATTGAATATATGGCATCATTCTTCTAGCTGAAAATGCGTACTATCATTTCAAAGGGTTTAGAAACCTGGTGATTGAAAAAAAAAAGAAAAATTCCAGTAACTCATTTGATGACTATTTCTTTGGATAATTTTCTCAAAAAGCAATAATATGTGGGCATTTAATACTAAGTATTTAGAGTCTTTAATAACTTGAGATTAATACTTATAAAACTTTCATGGATGAGATGGCTAAAATTTAATGAAAATGTCTCAAATTATATTAAATGTTATTATTAGATTGATCTATAGAATAATGAAATATTAATTATGCATTTTTCATTGATCTTTGACAAATCTTATATGGAAACGTGACTGATGGGGCAAATGTTCGTGGACTTTGGAATCATTCCAACATGAGATTTAATAGAGGCTTTGGGACCTATTAGCAGTGGCAGCTTCAGAAAGTTCATTGTACTTGGATACTCTTTCCTTATCTAGTAAATGACAATGGTAATTCTTATCTTGCTAGTTTCTTAAAGTCTTAACAATATATTGTTTAAGTGGCTGAGTAATGGTTGAAATATAGTGATAATGATAGAAAAAAACAGTAAGTTAACCATTGTAATCTTATCAAGGAGCTCTGGTGGTGTAGTGCCTAACATGCATTCGACTGCTAACCAGAAGTTTGACTCCAAGGAAGGAAGATGAGGCAATCTACTTCCATAAATATTTACTGCCTCCAAATTGACATGGTAGCAGTGAGTTTGGTTTTTTTGTTTGGTAGGGAATATACTAAATTTAACATGAAACAGCTAATATTGACCCCCTCCTTTTTTTTTTAAATGTGTATTCTATTTCCAAAATATCCAAGTATAGTATTGCCATCTCTCAGTAAAAATGATGTTTAAGTTTAAGTTGCTTTATATTCTAGGAATTAAGATGGGGCAGGAGATGAGGTTCAATTCAAACAAAAGGCCTAATGAGCAAGTATTTCTCAGAGCCTTTATAAAAATCACACAGTTAATAAGGTGGCTTAATTTCTTTGCTAGAGGCGCTGATGCATATTTCATTCATTTTAAGTGTTTCTTTTTTCAGAGCCAGAACGAAAATATAATAATTGCATAGTCCATGATTAGCCAGCTGCTTAGCTGCTTAGTAATTCTCTGTCTTACCGAGTATTTTCTGCTGCATCTTGTTTTTTGCCAACAATGGACAGCAAGTAGTCATTCTGAGTTGAGGATAGACAGTGGCTCTTTTTTGGGGGGCATTATTTCTGCCCTTTTAAGGGTGTGTTAGGGCTACTGTATTAGGGCTAGGCAACTTTTGTAAATACCTGTGTATTTACAAAAATTGAAGACGACAGAAAGTCCCACCCACGGTTCACAAAGTTAGTCCTTTTGATGATGATGCAGCTGGTTTCATCAAATTGATTTGGTACCTGTGATTCCGGCTTTCAGCCTGAAGCCTGTGTACAAGGAGGACCAATGGGCTTTTATTAGAAACTCCTGGCCCCTCCCCAGTTCCTAATAGTCACAGGGAGAGCCTGTAAATAGAGTAGCTGCGGCCCTTTTCCCATCCCATCTCCAACAGAGCAGCCTGTAATAAGGCAGGGGAATATTCCAGGAAGAGGGATCCAAAGGAATGGCAAATGCCAGGGCTGGCATTCAGCTTCCGGTGAGGCAGCATCTCTGACGTCCTGGGTGCACTTCGTCTTTCTCAGGCCACCTGGCTGGAAAACGACCCTGGACTCCGTGCCTGTGACTGAGAGCAAGGCAAACACTTAAACTAGACAACTGGGGAAAGATGGGTTTCATTACTTTGGTCCCCTGTTTTCCAGTTCCTGGGAGATTAGTTTTTCTTGACCGTGGGGAATCCTAAATGTTTTTGATAATTATCCAGTAACCCTGAAAACCCCACCCCCAGCCAAATCCAATGAGAGCCCAGCCAAGGAGGTTTCAAGGTTCCTGATTGATTTAAACTCTGATTTTTTTTTTTAAGTACAGAAAAAGTAGCTTCACTCTATTTATTTATTTTTTAAAAATAACCATGAAGGGGCCGTTTAGCAAATTGCAGCACTGTCATAAAGGAGCATGCTCCAGGAGGAAATGTATATAAAATAGTGTCAATCAGCTTTGGAGACAAATAACAACAGCATCAACAACTCAGTGCCGATGAGTTGATTCTGAATCACAGTGACCCTACAGGGACAGAGCAGAACTGCCCTATAGGGTTTCCAAGGCTCTAAATCTTCACCGTTGCCGCACACTGCCTCATCTTTCTCCCTCAGAGGCCAGTGAGTTCCAACAGTAGACCTTTTGGTGGAAGCCGAGCACTTTAACCGCTGCTCCACCAGGGCTTTTTGTGCAGACATAAGATGTGTATTACAGTGAACTTCATGAAAGAGAGCTAGCAATGGGATACGAGAAATTGAAATTGATTCTAATTTCAAAGGTACATATGCACGTGTGTGTGTGTGTGTGTGTGTGTGTAGCACTTCATATCCACAGGTTCATGTCTACAGATTCAACCAACTGCAGGTTAAAAATATTTGGGAAGGAGGAGGGAGAAAAAAACAATTAAGGGGTCAAAGCAATCCCTTGAATGCTAAGAAGGAGATTAAAGTGCCATTTACGTAGCATTTGCATTGTAGCAGGTATTATAAGTTATCTAGAGATGATTTAAAGTATATGGGAGGATGTGTGTTAGCAGTCAAGTGCCTTAGCCACTATGCTACCAGAGCTCCCTAACAACAACAACATGGGAGGATGTGTGTAGGTTATATGCAAATACTACACCATTTTATATAAGGGACTTGCACATCTGCCCATTTTGGCACCTGCTGGTGTCCTGAATCAACCCCCCATGGATATTGGGGCATGACTGTATATGTATTTTATATAATTTTGGAAAGAGTGTGTATAGATATTTTGAATACATTGTATAAGAATGGTAAGGGAGCTCTGGTGGCATAGTGACTAAGGCACTTGACTGCTAACCAGAAGGCTGGCGGTTCAAACCCACCAGCCACTCCTTGGAAGGAAGGTTGGGCAATCTACTTCAGTAGTGATACCGCCTTGGCAACCCAAGGAGGGGTTGCTATGAGTTAAGTCCGACTTGATGGCACATAACAACAACAACAAAAAAGAATGGTAAATAGTTGCTCAAAAAGTACTGTAATATTTTCATAATAAAGGGACTTCTATCTTGCTTAGAAAAGTGTGTCTGAACCAAAGTCAGAGGAAACAACCTTAAGTCTGAAGGACGTCGTTACTCTAAAATCTTCTCAGGAAGTGTCTAGCCCCTTTTCAATTATGCCAGTCACTTTCCGTGGAGTAGATAATGATGAAGCATATATTTCTAATATAGAAAGCCTGAGTATGTGTGTGTCTGCACACACTTTCCTAGTCTTTTAATTAAGAACATTTTGATCAAAGACTCTTGATCAAAAGGGAAAAATGCATAGCAGAATTGCAAATTCTCATGGAATCCAGACTTTCTGGAGTCATGGAGGCTGGCTGAATTCCTGAAACTATTGACCTGAGATCATGTTTAAACCTTAAACCAAAAATGTCCCCTGAAGTCTTCTGTAAACCAAACACTGGTTTAGCTGGACTAGCGGAGAAGATCTGCCTTGAGCAGTGTGCTCCTTTAAGATCCATTGTACAGGATCCCACTGACAACAGCAACTTGAAAGATTAGACAGGAACCTCAGGGACAGGGAATTTATGTTAAAGAGAGAGGAACGATTCAGAAAAGGACAGGGAGAATGTACAACTCGAAGGATGTAATTCATATCACCGTATGCATATGTGGGATGTAGAACTGGTGTGTGTCTGCTGTGTATCGTCACAACAATAGCAACAAAAACAAATTATTAAAAAAGGAACACAAATGTGCAAAGAAAAGGAAAGGTAAATAAGATCCCTTGATATGTAACTCACAAGGAGCTCTGGTGGTGCAGTGCCTAAGGCATTTGCCTTCTAACCAGGAGGTTGGTGGTTCAAACCCACCAGCCTCTCTGCGGAAGGAAGATGGGGCAATCTACTTCCATAACGATCTACCATCTTGCAAACCCAGTGGGGGTCACTATGAGTGGTAATCGACTCGATGGCAGTGGTTTTGGATATTTAACTCACTGCCATGCTGCCGCTCTTCACGAGTGCTGCAGCTTTCTGCCAGGCAGGGGTGCGCAGGGCTCACCGGCGCATCTCTGTCAGACGATGCTTGCATTTGCTCCTCCGTCTTTCAAGATTCTACAGCTCTCTTGGACCTTCTCCTTGAGCAGCATGCTGGTCTGTACTGTGAACCCAGCATCTGCTCTTCAAAAGACACGGTGCTCTTTGCTGTGGACACAAGTTCAGTCTTTAAGGAATTAAAGTCTTATACAATGATATTTTGAAAATAAAAAGACACACAAGTAGCTATGGTAGTAAGGTAAATGCAGTGAGTGCAACAGTTTTCAAAGAAGAAATCAACGCTTAGGTGTCTTAGTTACCCAGTGCTGCTGTGACAAAAACACCACAAGTGGGCGGCTAAGAGAGAATCGTGTTCCTTCATAGTTATGGAGGCTAGCCATCCAGATCAGCGTCTCGGCCGTGCTGGTTTCTTTGTGGTATACAGTCCCATCATTGTAGATGATGCTTCTGTGCTGTCTGTCTGGCCCGATGGTGCATGCTGCTGTATGATTAGGTTTAGGATACCCCCTCTACTGCTATGGCTTCACTAATATCATAAACAACTATTTCCAAGCAGGATTCCATCCACAGGTCCAGGGCTTAGGATTCCAACACATATTTTGGGGGACACAATTCAGTCCATAAGATAGGGCAATATAGGAAAGCTTCATGGCATTTATGATTAATTCTAAAGGCTAGGTAAGATTTTACATAAAGGGATGCATTATGACTATGCAAGGAAGTTGTTGGTGTAGTTATGTGTTGTCAAGTTGGACCCGACTCACAGTGAACCCCTCCTTGGGTTTCTGAGGTGGTATCGCTATGGAAGTAGATTTGCCCAACCTTCCTTCTGAGGAGTGGCTGGTGGGTTGGAACTGTCAGTCTTCTGTTAGCAGTCAAGTGCCTTAGGCACTATGCTACCAGAGCTCCTTATGCAATGAAGTAGGAATGCTAATGCATGAACACAGAAATGCATGAAAATAACTGTGAAACATCTAATTCGGATGGGATCACGAGTATGTGAAGAGTAATGGGAAGAAAGACCAGACACTTAAGGCAGGACCAGATTGTGGGCCTGGAACTAGTCTTTCACAACTGGGGTTTCACAAAATAATGATGCCTCACAAAAAGTACTGTGACTATTTTCCCAGTTCTCCCAAAAATGGTCCATAGATTGTATGAATCTGGATTCACAGGAGAGAAGTTAATTCACTGCATGCAGTTGGTGTCTGGGGTTGTTGTTAGATGCGGAAAGTCAGTTCTGACTCAGTGAGCCCATGAGGCAGAGCACAGCTGCCCCACAGGGCTTTCTAGGCTGTAGTCTTCGTGGGAGCAGATCGCCACGTCTTTTCTCTGCTGGTGGGCTCGAACAACCAAACTTTCAGTTCGTAGCTGAGCGCTTAACCGTTTCGCCACCTGAACTCCTCGGTGCTCTGGGGAATGGGATGTAATTCACTCTGGCAACCTTGGTTGAGGAAGGCTGCCCTAGATTTCAGATAATAAGGAACCATGGAAAATATTTGCATTGAAGTATGATATGATACAGCTGTGTTTTAGGAAAACTTAATTGACAACAGTGTTCAGGATAATTTGAGCCATGTGAAACTAAAGGTTATGAGATCTTTTATGAGATGAAAGGTAATTAAGGAAATGAAAATTGTAATCAAAAGGAGGCTAGGGAGGCACAGGATTTAGTAATTTGTATGTTTAAGACAAATATTTATTGGGCACCTATTGAATGTCAAGTATTGTGGCTACCATGAAGTGCAAAAATAGACATAGTCATTACAACCTAATGAGAAGTCAGACAGTAAGCAGTTAGTCACACAAATCCGCATAAAACCCTAACAGAGATAAATGCTAAGGAGCAAAGTTTCCTTGTGCCTGTAACAGTGGCATAAATTTGACTATTAGCAAGGGTTTATGTACTTGGAGGAATAGATGAGACTTTATTTGCCCATGGCGAGTTTGGGATTTATTTTACTATTAGTAGGAGACTATTGGATATTTCTAAAATCAGGAACTAAAATGATGACAGCAGTCTCCCATCGCCTCTTCCTGATCATGTGATCTGTATTTTAGTGATGGTGGGGTTATGTTATATTACTATAAATTTTAATCTTGGAGGCTGTGTCCAATGACAAAGCCACTGCTTTGCTTTTCCATTCCCATCCTTACTAAGAATGATTTTGTGAAAGCTTTAATGGTTATGCTGTAAGGGTAATATACAAACAGGATCTTCCCTCTTTGTAGATTATACCCACATGATCACTGCATTCTGTCTGCTCTGTCTGCATCCTCTTGTTTCCTGGAATGAAGGTTCTGCTTTTGCTTGTCTGGGCGAATTTTCCAGAGCTGACAAAGGAGCACAGCTACTACTGGAACTCAAATAAAAATAACCAAATAGGCCCTAAAGGCCAAAAAGGAACACAGACTTTTAAATAAAAGTTTAAGTGACTATTATGAGTTGACTATTGGAGGATCAGAAGTTTTGCTCATTTTCCAATACTTTTAGGTTCTATGGGAACATGTCCATGAAAATTCAATACTACAATAATTGTCTCTAAGGACTTTTTATTATATTTCTTAGCATCTAGCTGCATGAGTCTCTATATGCTATTGTGGTCTGACGCTGTCTAGGGTAACCAAAGATGGCAGCCTTGCCTTGTCTTTACTCAGAGTACTAGGGCATGAACAAGTTCTAAGCTTTCATTAGAAGGAAAAACGAGGATTCCAATCTCATTCTCACTGTTCATATTTTCTATTTAAACAAAAGGATCTTCTGGGAAGATTCAGCAAAACAGACTTGGAGTTTTTGGCTGAGTGTCACTATAGCTGATAGTGTGTAGGTAAATCTTGATCTTGACAATGGATAAAAACCATAACTTTAGCTGTTATGGTGTTGTGGTAACGTAGTGCCGCTCTGATAAGAATATACCACAAGTGGGATGGCCTTAACAAACAGGAGATTATTCTTACAATTTGGAGGCTTTAAGTCCAAGTTCAAAGTACCAGGCTCTAGGGCCTGGGTGAGAGCCCCTCAGCCTTGGACTTCAGCTCTGCTTCCAGCTCCCAGCCCACTGAAGCTAGAGGCGTTTCTTCACTCGGATGGTTGCTGGCTGCTGAGGCTGAGAAGCCCAAGGTTGAGAAATAAAATGGCACAGTCCTGATGTTACCAAATCACACGGCAGGCCATTAATTTAAATCCATCATAAGTCACAAGGTTGGCAGAGCATGGCAGGCTGCCGAACAATGACACAGCTGCATGCAGGGTCCAAGCGTGTCATATGCTAGAGACCATTCCCAAGGCTTCTCCTTATATACAGGAAGCAGACCACATCCCAAAGGCAGCTACTCAGCTGCTTGGGGTAGATCCCACCATGGAGGTGATTGCCAGTCTCATCATGGGGAATAACTACCACCAGCTGCCCAGCCACTCAACCAGGCCTAGCCACGTTGACACACAAACATAACTACCACATATGGTATTAAGTGCTGTGAAATAAATGCACAGAAAAATTTGGATTGACAAGGAAGAATTTGGAAATACAAATGGCTGAGCTGCTTTTAGAAAATCCTATTGAATGATAAAATTGTTGAAGAAAGTAAAACCAAAAATTTGTGAAAGTTTAATATTCATACGGGATTATGTGATTTAATTAGAGTCAAACACATGGAAGGTGTCTATAACTGTGTTGTTCTACATGGTAGCAACTAGCCAATTGTATTTAATTGCTATCCAGCTTTTCTGGTCTTTTCTCTTGGGCTGTAATCTGAGTTAGGAGCACTGTCTTCAGCTGTCTCCCTGCCAGACTGCAAGAGAGAACAAGGCATAGAATCAGAGTCTTAGGGAGAGAAATACTCTGAAGGTTTACATCATCAAGTTGTATAATCACTTGTTCCATTCTTATAACAGACTGTCAATAATGGTCGTAATTGTATCCTCCAGAGCTACCGTGGGACATGTGTAATTTTTCTTCTGTACAACAATTCTGTATGTATTTATTACAAATACCATAAAACCAAGTAAAATGTTCTTGCTGTTTAGTCCTAGATAGGTAGATATTATCCAACACTGCTCCCTACCCACATGACCTTATTATTATTATTATTTTTAATTTTTACTGTGATTTGGGTGAAAGTTTACAGAGCAAATTCATTTGCCATACAGTAGTCCATACATATTTTGTTTAATGACATGAATTGCAATTCCCTACAATGTAACATCTCTCTTCCTACTTCCTCTCTGTAGTTACCTCTTCTCTCTGTCCTTCTTTCCTATGCACTCCTGCCCCCTGAGCTATCTCCCTGTGCAAACACTGCCCTTCTGTTCTCCCATGATTGATCGTTCCAAGGAATGTGTCTTACGTGGTGTAAATGTTCACCCTATATACCTGTCTACTGTTTGGCTGGAAGCTACGGGAGTGAGTTCAATTCCAAGCCTAAAGGGTAATTAGGGGCTGTAGTCTTGGGGGTCTCACCAGACTCTATCAGACCAGTAAACTTGGTCTTTTTTTTTTTTAATTAATGATTTTGAGTTTTGTTCCACATTGTTCTCCCACTCTATCCAGGGTCTCCTGCACTGATCCCTTTCTGAGTGGTTAACAGTGGTAGCTGAGCACCATTTATTTCTTCTGGTCTCATGGTCATATAGGTTGAGGTTCACATGGCCAGTTAGTCCCTTGAATTAATTGTTTCCATGCATTTTTGGTTTTCTTTATTCTTCTTTGCTCTGGATGAGGAGAAACTAATTCCCACCCACATGACCTTAATAGTAATAATAGCAACTATCATGAAGTAAGGCCCTAGTGGTGCAGTGGCTTAGTGCTCAACTGCTAATGGAAAGGTCAGTGGTTCAAATCTACCAGCTGCTCCATGGGGGAAAGGTGTAGCAGTCTGCTTCCATAAAAATTACACCTTTTTGAGAGGGGAGGGAACATTGCTAGGTAGATAGAGCCAAGTATTGATTTGGGTGAAGAGAAGGGCAATGTACCAAATGTGAGTGATCAACATGGTGGCATTGAGGAAGAGGAAGACATAGAGTGGTACATGGGAGGTACGGACAACAAAGATGAACGCTTTTGCACGGTACTGCATTGTCAGTGATGGCAAGCATTGACCTATAGGTAGATAGACGGTGGTGGACAGGCAGAACAATCAGGTGTGTCTAGGCAGGGGGTAGTGTGCCCGTGACCATACATAGGGTTAGCAGACAATGTTTCTACATGTGTATTTGTATGTGCTGTAAGAATGTCCAGGTGTATGGTAGAGTTGACAAGGAGCAAGGTTGTGGTGGCTTCTTGGTCACAGCCAGCTACCCAGAGGGAGCGAGTAGTTTGACCCATGGGCTTGGGACCATGGTTGCAGGGGACATCAAGCTCAATTGGCATAATATACTATACAAAAACATTGTTCTACATCCTGCTTTGGTGAGTGGCGACTGGGATCTTGAAAGCTTCCAAGAGGCCATCTAGATGCAATGATGGGTCTCTCCTCGTCCAGGGCAAAAAAGAATGAAGAAAGCCAAAGGCTCATGGAAACAATTAGCCCAAGGTACTGGAAGACCATGCGATCCTTAGTCTATATCACCATGAGACCAGAAGAACTATATGGTGCCTGGCTACCACTGTCAACCACTTGGAGGGGGATTGGTGCAAGAGATCCTAGATAGAGTGGGAGAACAATGTGGAACAAAACTAAAAATCATAAAACAAAGACCAGTTTTGCTGGTCTGATAGAACCTGGTGAAACCCCTGACACTATGGCCCCTAGCTGCCCTTCAGGTCTAGAATTGCACTCACTCCAGCCAAAGAATAGACAGGCTTATGGGGTGAACATTTACATCAGGTAGATACACTCTTTGGAGCGATCAGTCATGGGAGAACAGAAGGGCAGTGTTTGCACAGGGAGCCAGCTCAGGGGGTGGGAGTGCGTGGGAGGAAAGGACACAGGAAAGAGATAACTATGGGGAGGAAATGGGAAGAGAACTGTTACTTTGTGGGAAATTGTAGTCAGTGTCATGAGACAAAATGTGTATCAACTGCTGTATGGAAAATGAATCCACTCTGTAAACTTTCACCCACATCACAATTTAAAAAAAATTACAACCTTGGAAACCCTGTGAGGCTGTTCTACTCTGTCCTATAGGTTTCATGAGTTGGAACTGACTCTATGGCAAGGGCTGTGTTTTTTTTGACCATGCAATGAATTCTCAACCACCAGCAGATGACGAACCAGGGGTCTTATTTACGTTATTTCTAATGCAAACATGCACCAACAAAGTGAGCACTGTTGTTTTCCAAGTTGAGCTGTGGGAAGGACACTGTAGATGGCAGAGGAGCTGCCACCATGGCTGACAGCCCGCCTGACCCAGACTCAGTTCTGACTGTACAGTCTGTGCTCTTCCGCTCTTCTGCACCCCTTTATATAAACTGCAGGCGCGTGGCTCATTATCAGCCAGGTAAGCTGCACCAGTCTCTAAATTCTGTGTTTGTCCCTTTAAAACAATTGATCTGGGGGCTGTAGAAATCACCAGTATGATCCTTCTTGACTAGTGTCATTTGGGGGAATCAATTGTAAATCCAGATTAAGAGCCACACGGCTAGAAGAGGCAGGTTTCTCTTCAAGCCTCATCAGTGTGGGACAAAGGTGTTTGAGGGTGATTGAAGATCTTCACACTGCCCAAATATTTAGCTGAGTGTAAAGAACATTTAATTCTAAAGATTCTGATGACTATGCCGTTCTGATAAAAGTAACATCAACTAATGATAGAGATTAGTATGTATCAAATACATATAAAATGTGTAATATGTGCAATATACGTGATACATATGTGTGATCTACACTGTAGATACACATATGTACATGTATGTCCATATCTATCTATACATACACATTTACCTATGACATTATTTTTACCACAAAGGAACAAATACAAATTTATGGCTCTAAGCAAAGTGTACTTATATTTAAAGATGAATTTAGCGTGACCTACCCAGTCTACCCCTAGAGCCCTTTAACAGTTTGGGCCATATTTATCCAAATGTTTGTTTCTCTGTATTCACACGTATTCTTTTCTTTCCTTCCTTTTATTTCCCCCCAACAACAATGAAAAACAGCTTAAAGCTTGAAATTTCTGAAATTAATTTCCAAAATGTATGACATCTCAGTCAAATAATAGGTGCATTTTCAATTTATAGAAATTGCCAGATAATTTTACAGAAAATGATTGCAATGTACATTTTCACGAGCAAGGTTGGGCATGCCCTTCCTCTCAAAATTCTTTCTACCTCAGAGTGCTATAAACTCTTTAAATGCTGGTGAAAAATTATATCTCATTCCTGATGTGTGTTCCTGACTCCTAGTCAAGTGAACATCTTTTTGTGTTTAAGGGCCATTTGCATGTCCTTCTCTGTGGCTTGCGTGCTAACGTCCTTTGCTACGTTTTCTATTGGGTTGTGTAGTTTATGCTTATTAGTGAGAAGAACTGTATGAACAGCATTATCTTTTTGTTTGTCATGTTCATTCCAAATGCTATTTCTAGTCTATTGTTTGTTTTGTTTATGGAGGTTTTGGCATACAGATATTTTACGTTATAAAATATAGTTACCTTCAGAAAATCCCCTCAGTATGCTATAAATTTTTCTCCGGAAAATTTCTGTAATTTTTACTATGGATCTTATTTTGATACTTTGTATGAGATAGGGAATTTTTAAATTAAAAATATTAACAGCAAAACAATGCTAACTTTATTTCATGATTTGGAATTTTTTCCATATTTTTCTATGACCTAGAAAGAAGTAGTAAAATATTATTCACAAGTTAGGTAGAATTCAGCTATAAAACAATATCATGGGAAGTCATTTTAAAGATAGAATTTAAATTAATGCTCCATTCTCGCCTATGATTATGTGTCAATTAAGATTCTTTGTCTTTTGCATCAAAGTTTATAGTTTTCCTCTAGATTTCAATTGGGTTTTAGAGTTCCTGTTATACTTTAAGCCTCATCAAAGATTTTATATTTTTTCATATGCTTACTGTTACATATTGTAATTTTCTCTCCTTTTTTCTTATGTTGTGTGACAAAAGTGGGTGCATTTTGTCAATCTAGTTCTATGTTGCACATTCCCTTAACTGCCTACCTTGACTTGTCACAGTTTCTTCCGCAGAAGCAAATTAGCAGGTGGTAGAAGGCACAGCAGTTCTCTTGTGGGCTCAGGGTGAGTCCTGCCACAGGGACCACCAGGGTTTGCACAACTGAGCCGCAGCTCTCAAGATCTCAAGAGGCAGAGAGGCCTGTGCTGCCCATCCTCCCAGAGACCCTAAGTCTTTAGCCACTTGGGTCTACTTGTGAATATCTCCCCAAGATGGAGGAGAGACAAACCCTATCTTCTACTCCAGGTCCCATGGAGACAGAAACCTGCCTGGATTGACATCCTTTGAAACCCCAGCAGGACTTGTGGCCTCTGATGCACCCTCCATGGCCAGCCAGCAGCATGCTAACATCTACCCTAAAGAGTGTTGGAAATGAAAGTAGGCCAGTGACATGTGGTTAGTGTGCCATTCTGAATCTCCCAGAAATGACTCCAATATTTAGAATTATCTTTGCAAGATAAAAACAAACAAAAAAAACCAAACCCCAAACAAAACTTTTTTCTCCTTTATTTATCTCTTTAATACACTTTGGAATCAAATGCAACCAAAATTTAAGTGTTTGCCTCTTTGAAATGTGTTACAGCATGAAGTAAAAAACAAACAAACAAGTAACCTGAGTCTGCAAGGAATTTTAAAATTCAGGGCCGACCCACTTGAATTTCAGTTTCTTAATGAACCACATTGTTTGGTTCTCCTGCTCCGTGTCTAGTCATAACCATATGAGTATTTGTCTTCTCTTCAGCATTCAGAGTGCCCATGTACCACGTTTCTCCGTTGGAGGCAGCCGCCAGCGCCCTGGGCTCCCCATGTGTTCTCGCACCCTCTTGCAGAAATGCTTGCCACTTCTCCGAAGCATTGCTGCTGCGGTCATGACTGTCATTTCCTCAGCACCATCTGCAGATATTTTGTGGGATTTTGTAAGAATTCCAAATAAGAATTCAGCTTAACAGGCCAGCATATTTAGTTTTTAAGAGAAAAGACAGTAATCGATGGATTCCTATTCTGGCCCACTCCCTCTTAGTTCCCCTACTTCTCTCCATCCCACCCCCACATGAAGTTATTCTTACAGCTTTGAAATGGAATCGAATTTCCAGACTGCACAATTAAATTTCAGTCAAATATTCCACTTACCAGAATGCTCGCAATACTAATAGTGTTGTAAGAAATAAGACACTTGATTAAAAGGCGTCGCGCTTGTCTTTATCTTTAATGTGCATTCCTAATGAGTCTTAGCAGGAGACTGATTCACATGAAAATGCACAATTAGCTCATCCAAGTTTAATATACCATTATCTACACCCAGGCCCTCTCTTCATTACCATTTGAATGCACTGTTTGCTTTGGAGTTTTGTGCAGGAAACAAATCCTTATATATGGCACACAGCGCTAGACCCTGATTTGTCTGTGCTTGCCCTTTAGACAAAAGGCTAAAGCAACGTGCTCTTTGGTGCATTAATTTCCAACTTCTGGCTATATTTGAAATTGTAATGCAGCACATTTCATTTTCCAAGGGGCCTGGGTCCATATGCAATGTGGAAGTAAATGCCGCCAAGGGATTTGTTTGTGGGTCTGAGTGGTGGCACACCATCTTTCTTTGTGGGCTCCAGATAAAGGGGGCTGGTTTGAAGGGCTTTTGAAACCCAATGGGGTCAAATATTACTTGAAGTTGGATTTCATTACTATATAGAGTCCCATTTAATATCTGGACTTTGTAATCTGGGGCCACATTTGCCTGAAATGAAAACGAGAAAGCCAAAGTTTTATTTACTGCTGATCAATGTTATCCTTTGTCCCTTCATTATTTTCAGTGTTTCTGGCATGCCACACTCCTACAGTTCTGCAAGCTGCCTGGGTACACAGAATAGCATTTAATCTGGAGAAAGTGGAATCAATAACAGATTAAAAATACCCTCAGCGTTTTTAATAATTCCTTCCTCCTTTTCTTTCTCATTTTCAAATGTCACTTTATATTTAGCCTTTCGAAGAGATTTAAATAATCATACACAGAGGGAGAAAATGTCTTCCTCATGACAGAAGTGATAGTTTCTACTCTTAAAAAAATAAATCATACAGGACGTTTTGCTAAGGATAAAGTCACTTTAGAGCAACCCAATTCATTATTATTTTGTAGGTTTATATAGTTATACAAAGAAATGGGACATGAGGTGCCCAAATAGTCAAAACTATTAATAATTTGCTCATAAGGTAATATTAAGAATAAATTACTGAGAGGAAGGAGATTGAGACTTATTGTAAGGCATAGAACATATTGGAAAGAGGATGGTATTGGAGGACATTTGAACCTTTATGATATGTTTCCAGTCTTTACAACTTATTACCTTTGTTATTCAAACATTTTTCTTAATATCCCTGAATCTCAGCATTCCTCTTTCCTAGCAGCAACTGTAAAAATGGCTTAATACCCCCTTCTGTGCACTGTTGGGAGGATTAGAGATAAAATTATAAAGTATCTAGTAATAAACAAGTTCAGCAAGGTTGCAGGATACAAGATCAATATAAAAATCAATGGCATTTCTATACACTAGCAATGGAAAATCCAAAGAGGAAATTAAGAAAATAATTCCATTTACAATAGTATCAAAAAGAATAAAATATTAGGAATATATTTAACAAAGGGAGTGTAAGACTTGTATACTGAAAATGACAAAACAAATGGAAGCCAAAGTGCTCTGGTGGTGTTAAGGCATTTGGCTGCTAACCAAAAGGTTGGTGGTTCCAACCCACTAGCAGCTCCGTAGAAGAAAGATGAGGAAATCTGCTTTCATAAAGATTTTTAGCCTTGGAAACCCAATGGGGGTTGTTGTGAGTTGGAATCAACTCGGTGGCAGTGAGTTTTTTGTTTTTTTAATTTTTATTGTGATTTGGGTAAAAGTTTACAGGGAAAATTCCTTTTTTTTTTTTTAAACAAATGGAAAGACATCCTATGTTTATGGTTCAGAAGATTTAATGTAGCTAAGATGGCAATACTCCTCAAATTGATCTATAGATTAAGTACAGTGCCTATAATCATTAAAATCCCATGTGATTTTTTTTTTTTTTTTGCAGAAACTGACAAGCCGATTTTAAAATTTGTATGGAAATGAAAGGGTGTAGCAGGTGAGGAAATGAGTTGTATAAGGTGAGATTGGCAAGGATGCCATCTGAAGTTTTATGTGATTGAATCCCTAGTGCATGGTCAATAACATGAAGGCATTCATGTGTGTGATGAGAACAAATTATGGATAACATTAGCAACAATGAGAATCCCAGAACATGTGGAAGCTATATACCTGGATCATGTGGAAGCTATACATGGATCAAGAGGGGAATCTGCATAGTCCAGGATTGGAAAAAGTTGTGTGGTAGGACTGTATCCTTTTACTTTACTTATTCAATTTGTATGCTGAACAAATAATCTGAGAAGTGGGACTGTATTAAGAAAAATCCTGCATCAGGATTGGAGGAAGATTCATTAACAACCTGTGATATGCAGATGACATAACCTTGCTTGCTGAAAATGAACACAACTGGAAGTACTTACTGATGAAGGTCAAAAACTATAGACTTAAGGGTGAATTATAGCTTAAACTGAAGAAAAATAATATCTTATTTTTTCACCAAGAAATAACATCATAATAAATTAGGAAGAAAAGTTTTCAATTTCATTCTACCTGGATCCACAATCAACCTCCATGGAATTCAAGAAATAATACGATCTATTGCATTAGGCAAATCAGCTTCAGAAGATGGCTTTAAAGTTTTAAAAAGCAAAGAGTTCACTTTGATGACTAAGGAGTGACTAACTCAGGCTGTGGTCTTTCCAATTGCTTCATCTGCGTGTGAACCTGGACAATGAGAAAGAAAGGCAGAAGAAGAATTGATGCACTTGAACTGCGGTGGTGATGAAGATTATTGAATGTACATCGACTGCCAGAAGAACAAACAAATTAGTCTCAGAAGAAATATAACCAGAATACTCCTTAGAAGTGAGGATGGTGACTTCAGCTCTCTTCCTTTGGACATATCATCAAGAAAGACCAAATGTTAGAAAAGGACATCATGGTTGGCAAAGTCGAAGGTCAGCAAAGACTAGGGAAACTCTCAATGAAATGGATTGACATTTCAGCAAAAACAGTGAACTCAAACACGACAGTGACCGTGAAGATGGTGCAGGACTGGGCAGCATGCGTTCTGTTGTACGTAAGGTCGCTGTGAATTGGAGTTGACTCAGTGCTCTGATTACTTCGTGCCACTCTTACAGAAGATACCACCAATGGGTGACTTGAACCAACAGGGGTTTATTCTCTTATAGTCTTGGAGGCTACAAGTCCAAGCTCAGAGTGCCAGCTCCAGGCACTGGGTGAAGGCCCCTCGACCTTGGGCTTCAGCTCTGCCTGCCTCTTGCTTGTGGCCCGCTGGAGCTTGTGGCATCTCTTCACCAGGCAGCTGCTGGCTGCTGAGGCTAACAAGCCCAAAGTCAACAAATGAAATGGCACAGTCCCAATATTACCAAACCACACAGCAGGCCAATAGTTCAAGTCCAGAGACAGTCCCAAGATCGGCAGGAAACATGGCAGGCTGCTGAATGAAGACTCGACTGCATGCAGGATTCAAGCATGCCAAAAAACTGCAGACTGTTCCCAAAGCTTCTCCTTGAATACCAGAAGCAGACCCCGTTCCTAAGACAACTACTCAGCTGCTTGTGGCAGATTCCACCATGGAGTGGATTGCCAGCCTCATCGTGGGGAATAACTACAACCAGATGCCTAGCCACTCAAAACCAGAACCAGCCAAATTGACACATAACCTTAACTACTACACTCAATGATACTTAACAACAACAACAATAACAACAAATTTCCAGTGCCACAAGAAATCATTGAAAGGATAGAAGTCAGATTGTTGTTTGTTGTTGTTATGTGCTGTTGAGTCAGCCCTGATTCATAGTGACCCCTCCTTGGGTTTCCGAGGCGGTATCACTACGGAAGTAGATTGCCCCATCTTCCTTCTGAGGAGTGGCTGATGGGTTTGAACCACCAGCCTTCTGGTTAGCAGTCAAGT
>NW_006921654.1:12215186-12216305 GCF_000298275.1 Orycteropus afer afer
GACAAGCTTATCTGCATTGAAATTTTAAGGAATCTGAATTATAGGAACCCTCTTCCTACTCAAATTCTGAACAGACACAGAAATAAGGAAAAAGTTTGCAAATGGAAATCAAGATTCTGGCTTTATTTTTGATGAAGTTGATACTACTGATTAAGCTCACATTGATGAGTAAGTCAGCTTCTTAAGACTAAATTCCAAAATTAGTTATTAGAAGACCTCCTAACCACAGAAACTCTGGACCTTGAAAGGATTCCCCATGGGCCAAGGTCAATACTAATGAATCAATGAAGTAGGGAACAAATCTAATAAAGGGTATATTTGTGACCAGAATTCAGATGTGGCACCAGAAGAGTGCCACAGAGATGGATAATGGACCCAAGAAGGATCAGATACTGTTATGAGCAATACCATTGTTTTAAACAGGAGAAACATACTTCTCAGCTTGTGAGACTGGGGTTTCACACTATAGGATTTTTAAATTTGATTTTCCAATTAATATCAAAGTGAATACAATTAATAACAATTACCTTGTAACACAAAAAGAAATGTCAAGTGATTGAAAAGGTTTTATGAATTTATAAATACAAAGTATCAAGAATTTATGTATATATCATTCTAAGGATTTGAAAGTAAATTTTAATCTCAACCACAATTTGTTACTGAATATGAATATGATATTTTTGTGTTGAGCAAAAGTATAGATAAATTCAATAGCCACATGGTGTAGTTGTCCCAGGATCTTGATCAGAAAACAGTAGGGTCAGGTTATACAGGGATACAGGGTAAATGCAGTTAGAAGAATGACCACAGGATCTATACTACACACACACACACACACACATACACACACACACGCACGCATACACACATACATATACATACCAAGTATATCTATAAATACCACTGTTGGAACATTTCAACCACATACACTATAGGTTCCCTCCTAGCATATTATTCTAGTTACCTAGTGCCACTCTGACAAGAATATACCACAAATGGATGGCTTAAACAAACAGATGTTTATTCTTTTTTTTATTATTATTGTGATTTGGGTGAAGATTTACAGAGCAAATTCACTTTCCATACAGCAGTTCACATATACTTTGTCTCATGTCATTG
>NW_006921654.1:12219020-12247433 GCF_000298275.1 Orycteropus afer afer
TATGTACCATAGTTTGGTTATCCATTCCTCAGTTGATGGATATCTAGGTTGTTTCCATCTTTTGGCTATTGTAAATAGTGCTGCGATGAACATGGATGTGCCAGATGTTTATTCTTACAATTTGGAGGTTTTTAGTCCAAGTTCAAAGTGCCAAGCCCCAGGGGTGGGTGAAAGCCCGTCAACCTTGGGGTCTAGCTCTGCCTCCTGCTTCCAACCCACTGGAGCTAGAGGCATTTCTTCACTCGGACAGCTGTTGGCTGATGAGGCTGAGAAGCCCAAGGTTGACAAGTAAAAAGGCACAGTCCCGATGTTACCAAACCACACAGCAGGCCATTAAGTCCATTGTAAGTCCCAAGGTCGGCAGAGCATAGCAGGCTGCCGAACAAGGACATGGCTACATGCCGGGTCTAAGCGTACCATAGGCTAGAGACCATTCCCAAGGCTTCTCCTTATATACAGGAAGCAGACCACATTCCAAAGGCAGCTACTCAGCTGCTTGTGGTAGATCCCACCATGGAGTTGATGCCAGTCTCATCATGGGGAATAACTACCACCAGCTGCCCAGCCACTCAACCAGGCCCAGCCAAGTTGACACATAAACATAACCACCACATATATGGAAAAATTCAGAAATGAAAGTTGAATTTAGTGAAAGCAAGGAAAAACAAAGATTAATGAAAGGTAAGAATATGTACAGAAGAGTGAGTGAAAGTGTTGTTTATATTAATACTTCTTTGAATTTTTATAAATGTGAGACTTGCTAGATACTTTACAGTATGGCAATTATTACACAAAATCAGAGTTTGATGAATTGCATGCACTAGTATATTCTTCAGAAGAGACAGGAAGGTACCTTAATAAATTACTCCTTATAATAGCATGTAGTACTTTTTTGAATGGAAAAGTACAATTTACATCAGGTAAAGTTGAGAGCAGTGGCTAAATTCCTTTGTCTAGCAACACAGAAAGATTTAGATGTCGTCAGGAACTTGTTAATGGTTGTTACCAGAAAATAGATTTCAGTGAAATAGAAACACAATTAGATAAACTTAAACTCCCAAACATGGTGTGCAGTGGGTTTGCTTACACTCTAGAGAGTATAAGTTAAGAGAGGTAGCATTTGCCCAATTAAAGATGGCCTGGTAAGTGGAAATTGGATTGCAGAACATGAAGCAAGGTATTTTTAAAAATATGCAATTAAGAAGAACTTGACCACCAGGTTAAAAAATTAAAATGTGAAGCAGATTTCTTAAAGATGACAGGGAAGTTGTACACCGAGAGATATGTAGGAAGAGAAGTCTTACAAGGCAGTACTTTAGTCAGATGATCTCTCAAAGTCTATTGCAGCCATATGATTTTATGAAGTGTGGTCAGAGAAGAACACAAGGATCTTTGTCAAGGCTGCATAGTTAAAACCCGTAAGATTGATCAAGTGTATAGCACTGTGTCATTTAATGCAAAAAAAAAAAAAAAAAAAAAAAACCATATTATCAATCACTGAGGGAAATGATTGATTTTTGTATAATATGGAGCAGTGCTGCAGTGTCCCCAGACACATTTATCTTCAGTAAATCACAGAGAACAATACTAATTATTCTCACAAATCTTCTCACTTTTCTAAATAAATGAAAGAACAGAATTGCCAGCTTATCAGAATGTCATGATCAAGGTTACACCTTCAGCAGAGTGGAGAGCTAAATTTCAGATTCAGAATGTCACTGTGGAGGGCTGCTTCTGGTTAGGATTTAGATGAATGGGAAACATTGTTGTCTCTGTTCTTCTAATACCAAGACAACACCAGATAAGCTAACAATTACCCTTAAAAAACCTCATTATTGAGTTCTGGATTAAAAAATGTCCAAAGAAATTAAATTCCAGAGAGGGATAAATACTTCGTAGTTGATCAAAGAGAAGAGGCTGTTTTTATATCTGGGCCTAGTGCCTGTGGGTATGGACAGGCAGACAAAGAAGAAGAAACTTCTCTGGGGTTGGAGATCTTAGTATCTATCACCTGACATTAAACAAAAAGCTGCAAATTAATCTTCCAAAAAAGTAGTAAAGGGGATCCAAAGTGAGATCAGGAATTAATAAAATAGTAATCAAACAGAGGAGAATTAACAACACTGATAGCTGATTCTTTGAAAAGAATAATAAAATTGATAGATTCCTGGCAACACAGTTCAGAGCAAATGAGAAGTAATACCTTGAAAGTAATAGGGAGCATCACACTGTGTTTCATATATTTAAAAAAGGAAGAGGGTATTATTGAGCATTTAGGTTCAATGGATAATTTCTTAGAAAAACACCATTTACCAAAATTGACACAAGAAGAAATAGAATATATGAATAGTGCCTTGTCTACTAATGCCTTTTAATATAAAAACGAACAGACAAACAAAAGACCCCACACAGGAACAGAAAGTTTTTAATGTTTGAAAATCAACCAATGTCATTATTCACATTGCCAGACTATGGTAGAAAAATGATCCAATTATTTGAATAAATGCATAATAAATATTTGATAAGATGTAGTAACAATCACAAAAACTGGAAACATTCTTGAAATGGAATGGAATTTTCTTAATTTTATAAAGTATGTCTATAAAAAAATCTATTAAAAACATTATAATTCATGGTGTGATATTAAGTATTTACCTAACAAGACAGGGAACAGGACAAGGAAATGCCGTTACCATTTCTATTCAATATTACACTGAGTGGTGTTACCCAATAAAATAACTAAGAGGAAGAAGAAAGGACTTAATGAATTGGAGGAAAAGAAGTGATATTATCACTTTTAACAAATAATATGGTTATATAGAAAATGCACACTAATCAATGGGTTGTTGTTGTTGTTGTTATGTGCCGTCGAGTCGGCCCCGACTCATAGCGACCCCTCCTTGGGTTTCCGAGGCAGTATCACTACGGAAGTAGGATTGCCCAACCTTCCTTCCGAGGAGTGGCTGGTGGGTTTGAACCGCCAGCCGTCTGGTTAGCAGGCAAGACTATTATAATTTTTAAGTGAATTTGGTAAGGTTCCTGGATAAAATGTCAATAGAAAAATAGTGTTTCCATATGTCAGCACAATCAAGTAAGAAATAAGATTTGTAAAATAAAAAATATAAATAAAATAAAAACACCAAGTATAAGAATAAAGCTAGTAAAGCACACACATGACATCTAAATATTTGTGAGCATCTTATAGAAAGTTTACATAAATGATGGGATATACCACGGAAAGATATTAGATAAAATAGTATTTTCTAAAAAACAGTCAAAGATTTATAGATTTAGTCAACCCTTCTCAAAATTATTGGTAGATTTTGATAAGTTTTAAATAGTTACCTGGAATTAGAAAGGACCATGAATAGTCAAGGAGCTCTGGTGGTGTAGTGCCTAAGGCACTTGACTGCTAACCAGAAGGCTGGTGGTTCAAATCCACCAGCCACTCCTCAGAAGGAAGGTTGGACAATTTACTTACATAGTGATACTGCCTTGGAAACCCAAGGAGGGGTCGCTATGAGTCTGGTCTGACTCAACAGCAGTGAGTTTGGTTTTTTTGGTATGAATAGCCAAGGGAGTCTTGTGTTGTTGTTATGTCAGACCTGACTCATAGTGACCACTCTTTGGGTTTCTGAGGCAGTATCACTACGGAAGTAGATTGCCCCATCTTCCTTCTGAGGAGTGACTGGTGGATTTGAACCACCAGCCTTCTGGTTAACAGTCCAAGTTCCTTAGGCATTATGCTACCAGAGCTCCCAAGGGAGTCTTGAAGAACAACAAAGTTGCAGGAATTGCTTTATCATAGAGCTACTGTAATTAATATAGGGGGGGCTCTGGTAGCATAGTGCCTAAGGCATTTGACTGCTAACCAGAAGGCTGGCGGTGCTAGTGTAGATGTTTAGATTATTGGGATAAAATAGAGAGCCCAGAAATGGATCCACACTTATATGGATGGACAACTGATTAATAATAAAGTTTATACTTTGCAGTTGCGAAGAAAAACTTTTTAAAAAAATGGTAGTGGGTCAATTGAATATCCAAATTAGGGGAAAAATTGATTCCTACTTCAAATCAATTATCCAAAATCAATTTCAGATGGATCATAGATGTTACTATGAAAGTAAAAACAATAAAGTTTCTAGGATGGCTTATATGAAAATATCTTCTTGAACTTGGATAAAATAAATCTTATTTAAAAAGGTACAATAAGCACTAACAATGAAATGAAGGATTGATTGGAAAGAACGTTTGTTTAACCAATGACACCATTGACAATGTTAACCAATGACACCATTGACAATGTTTGTTGTTGTCATGTGCCGTCGAGTCGGACCCGACTCATAGCGACCCCTCCTTGGGTTTCCGAGGCAGTATCACTACGGAAGTAGGATTGCCCAACCTTTCTTCCGAGGAGTGGCTGGTGGGTTTGAACTGCCAGCCTTCTGGTTAGCAATAGTATAAAAGTCAAGTCACAGAATGGGGAGAGGTATATAGCATAAACAATTGACAAAAGTATCATATCAATCAACAACAGATTGTTGTTGTTGTCGTCGTTAAGTGCCATTGAGTCAGTTCTGACTCATAGCAACCCTGTGTACGAGAGAACCCTGTGCAGCATTGCCTGGTCTTGTGCCATCCTCACAATCCCTGCAATACGTGAGCCCATTGTTGCAGCCACTGTGTCAGTCAGTCTGTTCGTTGAGGGCCTTCCCCTTTTCTGCTGACCCTCCACTTTACGAAGCATGACTTCCTTCTCCAAGGAATGGTCCATTCTGACAACATGACCAAAGTAGGTGAGATGAAGTCTGTCCATTCTTGCTTCCAAGGAGCTTCAAGCTGCATTTCTTCCAGGACAGATTTGTTTGTTCTTCTGGCAGTCCATGGTATTTTCTGTACTCTTTGCCAATATCACAATTCAAAACATCAGCCCTTTTTCGGTCTTCCTGATTCATTGTCCAGCTTTCACATGCGTATGAGGCTATTGAAAACCCATGGCTTGGGTTAGGTGCACCTTAGTCTTCAGAGTGACATCTTTGCTCTTTAACACTTTAAAGAGGCCTCTTGCAGCAGATGTACCCAGTGCAATATGTCTTCTGATTTCTTGACTGCTGCTTCTATGGGTCTTGATGTGCATCCAAGTACAATGAAATCCCTGACAACTTCAATCTGTTCTCCACTTGTCGTGATGTTCTTGTTGGTCCAGTCATGAGGATTTTCATTTTCTCTGTGTTGAGGTGTAATCTATACTGAAGACTGTAGTGTTTGATCTTCGTCAATAAGTGCTTCAAGCCATCACCTCATTCAAACCACCGCAATATGATAAACTGACAGATGAATGGTGACTAGAATAGATGAAGAACTACAAATCAATAAAACACAATACTATAGGGAAAAAATGAGTAAGAGGTTTGATCAAATACTTTCAATGAGAAGGTATCTCAATGGCCCTTAAAATAAGAAAATGTTTTCACCCTCATTAGTCTTCAAGAAAATACAAATTAAAACCATGATGTGATACCATTGGATACCCACTAACAACAAATGCAGCACACTGCTGTCAAGTCAGATCCAGCTTATAGCGACCCCTCCTTGGGTTTCCGAGGCAGTATCTCTATGGAAGTAGATTGCCCACCCTTCCTTCTGAGGAGTGGCTACTGGGTTTGAACCACTAGCCTCTGGTTAGCCGTCAAATGCCTTAGGCACTATACCACTAGAATGTCTAAAATAAAATCATTGTCAGTACTAAATAATTAAGAGTATGTAGATCACTTAAAATTCCACTTCTGATGGGCGTACAAATGGGTACAAGCACTTTGAAGAAGCAGCTAGTCTTTTCTACTAAATTTGAGCATATCCATATCCATTACCCAGAAATTTAACTACTAGACATTAAACCAAATGCTTACACATATAGTCAAAACACACATACACAGTGTGCATGCATGCACACAGACATACACAGATGTTATGAGCTGATTACCTTAATAGTCCAACTAGAAACAACTCAAATGTTTGTCAGTTACAAAATAGAAAAATAAACCCTTAGCCATGGAGTAAATTCCTACTCATAACAACTCTATAGGGTTTCCAAGGTTGTAATCATTATAGAAGCAGACTGTCACATATTTTTCCCACGGAGGAGCTGGTAGGTTCGAACCACCAACTTTTTGGTTAGCAGGCCAGTGCTTTAACTACTGCACCATCAGAACTCCTTTGGTATAACTATACATTCTAATATTCAACACCAGTGGAAAGAGATGAACTACAGTTATGTGGAATTAGATGTTTAAATCTCACAGAAAAATGTTGAAGAAGTTTACCTTGTTATTAATTTACCTTGCCATTCATTTTGGCATGTGGCTCAGAAAGTCTTTGTTCCAAAGATCGTGACCATTGTCTTCCCAGAGGCATGTCTGTTCTCTGTCCTGTTTCCACATCACCATGTAATTTGGGGGTATTATATTTTGTTTTGAAAATTCATTTACTACTAATTGCTAACTTGAAGAGTATCATTTCTGTGTCTGTCTTTAAGTATATATGTGAATAATTAAAGAAGTGTCATCAAAATACATTTGTAGGAGAGGCTTTAGTACTTCAAAGCAAATATTTATATTTTATAACCTCCTATATTTGGAATTTTTTTTTTGTTGTTGTTGTTAGCTACACTGTTCTAAAGATAAAATTAGAAGATGGCCTATGATTCAGAAAACAGTTGTTTTCAAAATTAAATCCCATGGAATCGAGGATAGAGATTTCTTTAGCTCAACAGATCCTGCCTGGTGACTGAGCCGGAATAATAGGTTGAAGGGATGGGTTATAAACTGCCCTGGGAAAGGAGTATCCTCGGCACATAGAAAAACCACTCCACATTAGTTATATATTGGTCTCTTGGGCACTGATATGATCCAGTGGCAAACTCTCCAATTTATTTTGAGAGGAGTTTTCTCTTGTGAAAGTATTTCTGTATCCATGGGAAAAGGATCTTGACATCTGTTTGAGGTTAGCATGTCCCAAAGAGGGACATTATGAGATATTTTTCAAAGAACTTTGAACACAACTTGCTTAATAGGGCAGAGGGTCTACTGTATCCACCAAAGCAGCTCTCCAGAGGAAGAAGAAACGCGAACCCTATCTAGCCACCAGCAGCCTCACATTTCCATAAGTCTTTCCAGTCATCTGTACTTCAATTTTCAGGGACTTTATATTGTATACAGATAACGTGAGTGTATTATTTCAAATTACGTGCATTAGTTAAGACGTATTATTTTTATTATTTCTCCTCCTGCTGCTAATTCAACAACAACAACTACATACAAATTTAGGAAAAGATTTGTAGTCTTTTTGTGTGGGTGGATCTTGTTTGAAGGGTGAATAGGTGCTGTATCCCAGAGGCCACAGTAATCATCAGCAACTACAGAAATTTGACCTTTATCCAGAGTCCTTTCCTTTCCTAAAATACTTCCCTGCAGTGGGATAGAATGGCCAGAGCTGATTATATTATAGGAAGCACAGAGAAGAATAGACAGTTAATGGAAATAGGAAGGCAGACACATGTTATTGGGAAATTGAATAATAAAAATAGACATTTGGATAATTTCAACAGATGGGCTTTACACAAAACAGAACAGTAGAGACTGTTTGTTGCAGTTTTTGCAGACAGTAGGTAGAAATGTATTTATTTACGTATAATAACCCATTTATATGCAGATAGATGCAGGTGCACCAAAGTTTATTTTTTTCACCACTGTACTTAAAATGACCTAATTGGTGTATGTATTTGAAAATAAACATTGCTACAAGAACAGGATAATTATCTATCTATCTGTCTATCTATCTATCTATCAATCTATCTATCTATCATCTATCTGTCTATCTATTTATCTATCTATAAAACCAAACTCTCGCTGCCATTGAATTGGTCCCGACTCATAGCGACCCCTCCTTGGGTTTCTGAGGCAGTATCCCTATGGAAGTAGGTTGCCCAGTCTTCCTTCTGAAGAGTGGCTCGTGGGTTTGAACTGCCAGCCTTCTGGTTAGCAGTCAAATGCCTTAGGCACTACACCACCAGAGATCTTTCTATCTCTTTCTGTCTCTCTCTATATATATGGTAAATAATCATTACAAAAGCTGATGAATTTAAAGAATGTTACTACATTCTTTTCAAAAGTGTTACAATAGAATAAAAAACACAATACTGTTTTTCAGCATATTGCTCACGTATCTAACCTCAATGGCAAATGGTATTCACTATCTCTATGTACATGTTTTTGTGGAACTTCATCAGTAGGTGCCCCTAGACTTGGGCGAATCAGTCAGTGGATGTTGTCAAAAAAAAAAAAAAAAAAGATGGGCCTGGCCACCATTGCAAAGCCTGTTCATCTCTGACCCACCGTTTATGTCTTTCTGACTGTGTTCCTACCTTTGACTGGGGCTTTGTATTGAATTTCATCTTCTGTTTATACTTCCCCTAACTCATTGTCTGGCTCTGAGCCATGCTCTGTCTCGTCTCAACTGCAGGGTAACTTATCAATCTGTACCTTTGGTCATAATTCGCTAGAGGATGTTATGGATGGTCAACTTGACAGCTAAGGCATGAGAAGGTCTCATAATGCTTATTGTCTGTCAGGTCGGAGCTGAAGATTGAACTCCTTAGGATGTTTACCTTTGGTTCTTCTCAACTCTAGTTGGTCATCTAATGCATGATTAAACTACCTGCAAGAAGAGGGTGAACAAGATGGATACCTGGGTAGAGCTCCAAAAAGATGCCCTCCAAACATCATAAGGCAGCATTCACCCTGCTTTTTCTTACTATTATATTGGCTAGAAAGGGGATATAGAGACCATGAAATATTACTACTAAACCTGTTTCACCTCTAATGTGCTTAGATTTCACTTGAGGATATAGTAATACTAAAGATGAACCCCCCAAAAATAGACTGAAGAGTGCTTCTATGGCATACTTCAGGGATACAGTAAAATAGGCTGCACCCTCCTGAGTTGTTCTCCCCAAATCAGAAAAAACTTGACAGTGTTGGAACTGAAGATCAGCTGAACGGTGGAGATGCCCAACTCCTGGCTTCAAGGTCAGCTTCAGTAAGGTTGACCTTTTTGTTTAGTATGACCCTCTCTCTTATCGCCCTTGTTTGACAGACTTGAGGATATCTGTCCATATTCTTCAGATCTTTCATTCCATCTGTGCAACTAGTTTGAACACCTATTATGTACCTTGTACTATGCTATCCCCACCCTCATGGGGCTTACATTCTACTGGGGGAGACAGACAGACAAATAAAATAATTGTGATACCCACTACATGATGCCTCCTGAAATAGAGAACGGATTTGTGACCCACTTTACAAATATGAAAATACTTTTGTAGGTTTGTGGCTTGGACCTGAATCATGTATGTATTGAGAGTCAAGATCTTCACTGCAGAAGCCAACTGCTTCAAAAGGTTTATTTCAGTTCCCTCTCTTACTTGGTGGTCATCTTCCAAAATGAAGCCACCACTTCATTTCATAATCATTTCAAATGGCACCGTGTGTGTCCAGTGATGGGTAGGGAATAACCTATTCTTTACTGAAAGGGTAAGTTCAGCCAAATGACAAATTACCACCTGCAACAGTCCTGTGGCTCACCTATAAGTAGTGGTTATCATGAGCATTAAATCTGTAGATTTTGAGGTACTACTGCTTGTTCTTTACCTAAATCTTAGTAGAGGGAACAGAGAGAATTTCTCTAACTATACAGCCACTGAGTCTAGGAAAAGCCTTTGGAAACAGATACATTTCTTCTATAAGAGGAAATTGAGAACTGAGCTTATACACACACTGTGTGTTCCACTTCAGAGGTGAACATGAACTTTTCAATGTAAAGAATTTATACTTGTAACACCATCCTATTGTGATGGGGACTTGATGTTGTTGTTACTGTAAATGTAAGAAAAAAGAGAGGTTTATTGTTGCTTGAAGCTTTGGAAATAATGGTAGGGCGAGCTAAGGAAGACTTTTCTGTTGCTATTTTCAGACCTTATTTTGTTATTGCTAAGAGCCAGTCCCAATCTGATCTAAAGAGCTTTCTCAAGAGAATGTGGGTGAGTCTTTATCTTTGAAATTGTTCACTTATCTTTAACTTTAAACTGCCTTTCAGTAATTAGTTTGATTTGATGTTTAATAGAAAGTAATCCTAAAAACCCTTCGTGGGGGTGGGTGGGGACTGATGAAAGAAAAAAAGGAATGATAATGAAAAGTTGCTGTTAATTTTCTCATTTAAAGAGTCAAAATGATAGATTTTAGTTACTCCTGAAGTTGTTATCTGTCTATAGAATACATAAAACCACTGCCATTGAGTCGATTCTGACTCATAGCTACCTCCATTGGGTTTCCAAGGGTGTATATCTTTGTGGAAGTAGATCACCTCATCTTCATCTCAGGGAGCAGTTGGTGGATTTGAACTGCTGACCTTCTGGTTACCACCAAATCTCCTTATACAACACATAGAGGAATATGAAAATGAATAAAAAATATAAGAATAACCAATAAAAATAATACTCAATTATAGCATGGTTTTATATGTCCTGAAAAATGTGATCTTTTGGTTGATAGACTTCTCAGTTATTTTATTTTATTTTTTTTGTGGTTGCTGTAGGGTTTATCAAGGAGCTCTGGTGGAGTAGTGTATAAGGCATTTGGCTGCTAACCAGAAGGTCAGTAGTTAACACCACCAGCTCCTCTGTGGAAGGAAGACAGGACAATCTACTTCTGTAAAGCTTTACAGCCTTGGAAACCCAATGGAGGTTGCTATGAGTTGGAGGCAACTTGATGGCAATGAGTTTGGTTTTATGATTTTGTAGCATTTAACAGATACAACTTCACATAGCAGAATCAGCTTCAGATTTACAGTAGCTTAATTCCAGTTAGAGAAATGGTACTCCTATATGTCTCTATTCCCTTTCCCTCCTTTTTTTTTTGTATTAGTTTTTATGCATAATACATATATTAATTTTACAAATCTACAATACATTGGGGTTTGGAACAGCTTAGGGAGACCAGGAAGTGGGCCAGTGGTGGTTTGGGACAGCTGAGGGAGACCAGGAGGTGAATGGAGTGGTTTGGAATGGCTAAGGGAGATGAACTTGTCTGTCAGTTTGTCGTACTGTGGTGGCTTGAGTGTTGCTGTGAAGCTGGAGGGTATGCCACCAGTGTTTCAAATGCCACCAGGGTTACCCACGGTGGGAAGGTTTCATTGGAGCTTCTAGAGTAAGACAGCTAGGAAGAAGGAAGAAGCCATCCCTTCTCCAAGAATTGGCCACTGAAAACCTTATGAATAGCAGTGAAACACTATCTGATATATTACTGGAAAACTTGATAAAGAGCCCTGAAACATTGTGTGATGTAGTGCTGGAAGATGAGCCCCTCAGGTTGGAGGGTACTCAAGATACAACCGGGGAAGAGCTGCCTCCTCAGAGTAGAGCTGACCTTAATGATGCAGATAGAGTAAAGCTATTGGGTCCTCCATTTGTTGATGTGGCATGACTCAAGATGAGAAGAAACAGCTGCAAATACCCGTTAATAATCAGAACATGGAATGTAGGAAGTATGAATCTAGGAAAATTGGAAGTTGTCAAAGATGGAATGGAATGCATAAAGATCGATATCCTAGGCATCAGTGGGCTGAAATGGACTGGTTTTGGTCATTTTGAATCAGACAACCATGTGATCTATTATGTTGGGAATGACAAATTGAAGAGGTATTGCAAGACATTCATCATCACAAAGAATGTCTCAAGATCTATGCTGAAGTAAAATGCTGTCAGTGATAGGATAATATTCGCA
Source organism: Orycteropus afer afer (assembly GCF_000298275.1). Classification (NCBI taxonomy): domain Eukaryota; kingdom Metazoa; phylum Chordata; class Mammalia; order Tubulidentata; family Orycteropodidae; genus Orycteropus; species Orycteropus afer. The sequence continues at coordinate 12,230,858 of NW_006921654.1, forward strand.
TGCCTACAAGAAAGACCAGTTAATACTACTGTCATTCAAATTTACACACCAACCACCAAAGCCAAATATGAGGAAGTTGAAGATTTCTACCAGCTACTGCAGTCTGAAATTGACCAAACATGCAATCAAGAGGTGTTAATTTTCACTGGTGGTTGGAATGCAAAAGTTGGAAACAAAGAAGAATAACCGGTAGTTGGAAAATATGGCTTTGGTGACAGAAATAACGCTGGAGATCTCATGATAAAATTTTGCAAGACCAACAACTTATTCATTGCAAATACCTTTTTTACAACAACACAAATGGTGGCTATACACATGGACTTCGCCAGGCAGAGTATGCAGGAATCAAAGTGACTGCATCTGTGGCAAGAGGCAATGGAGAAGTTCAATATCTTCAGCCAAAACAAGGTCAGAAGCTGATTGTGGCATAGATCATCAACTGCTCATATGCATGTTCAAGTTGAAGTTGAAGACAATTAAAACAAGTCCACGAGAGCCAAAATATGACCTTGAATATATCCCTCTGAATTTAGAGACCATTTAAAGAATAGATTTGATGCATTGAACACCAATGACTGAAAACCAGAGGAATTGTGGGATGACATCAACAACATGAAGAAAGCAAAAGGTCATTAAAAAGACAGGAAAGGAAGAAACGACCAAAATGGATGTCAGAAGAGACTCTGAAACTTACCCTTGAGTGAACAGTAGCTGAGGCAAATGGCAGAAATGACAAGATAAAAGAGCTGAACAGAAGATTTCAAAGAGCAGCTCGAGAAGACAAAGTCAATTATTATAATGAAGTGTGCAAAGGCCTGGAGTTAGAAAAACAAAAGGGAAGAACATGGTTGGCATTTCTCAAGCTGAAAGAACTGAAGAAAATACTTAAGCCTCAAGTTGCATTATTGAAAGATTCTATGGGCAATATGTTGAATGGGAAAATATCAAAAGAAGATGAAAGAAATATACAGAGTCACTGTACCAAAAAGAGTTGGTTGATGTTCATCCATTTCAGGAGGTGGCATATGATCAAGAACCAATGGTATTGAAGGAAGAAGTCGAAGCTGCACTGCAGGAATTGGCGAAAAACCTGTGAGAACTGGACAATGAATAAGGAGGACCGAAGAAGAGTTGATGCTTTTGAGTTATGGTGTTGGCAAAGAATACTGAAAGTGCCATGGACTGCTAAAAGAACTAATAAATCTGTCCTGGAAGAAGTGCAGCTGGAATGTTTCTTGGAAGGAACATTCGTCTCACCTACTTTGGTTATGTGGTAAGAAGGGACCATTCCCTGGAGAAGGATATCATGCTTGGTAAATTGGAGAGTCAATGAAAAAGGGAAGACCCTCAATGAGATGGATTGACACAGTGGTTGTAAGAGGTGCTTAGGTATAGCAAGGATTGTGAGGCTGGCACAGGACTGGGTGGTGTTTCGTTCTGCTTTACATAAGGTCTCTGTGAGTCAGAGATGTCTTGAGAGCACCTAACAACAATACATTTCACAATTATAACTTTAACATCTGTCATCATTTCATTAGACCATTATAAATTTACTACTACCCATCTTCTTTGTGCTGGCAAATATTAGTTATATATGTATAACAATATATATTATGTAACATTATAATATTATATTATATAGGTAATATTTTCACAAGGAAGACTTGGTAATCTACTTCTGTAGTGATACCGCCTCACAAACCCAAGGAGGGGTCGCTATGAGTCAGATCCGACTTGATGGCAGTGCGTTGTGTTGCGTTTATATGTAATATTTATATTATATATATACAACATTTCTATATGTTATAGGTCCAACTATCTGACATTTCATAGTTATGACAATAGTGAAAAATCTACTATCAGACTGTTTTGCACAATAACAACATACATCTGGCAGTAATAAACACTGAATGCAAGGTTAGAGTAATTCTGAGTATTATGGTTAAGCTTATGTGTCAGCTTGACTGAGCCACAATTCCCAGTGTTTGGCAGTTAATGTCATGATGCAATTTGGCAGTTATGTAATGATGTAGTCATCCCCCATTTTGTAATCTGATGTGGTCAGCCTCCAATTTCTCATAATGCCAATTTTTGCATAATGACCTGGTCTTTGGAAACTAGCCATGTGTTTAAGTGAGGAGTGTACATACTTTATATTGAAGCAGTCTCCAGGTTACAAATGTGATGCATTCTGATGTGTTTTTAAGTTGCAGATAAGCTGGAACTGGTGCATACTGTTTTTATTTAGTCTTACTTTAGAGCAAGAAAAAGCTCCAAGCCTTTTCAATGATTTAAAAGCTAAATATGCAGCAAGTGAAGGTGATTGTGATGAAGGCTAGTTGACAGTAGGGGTTGGTTCAGTCATTTCAAATTGAGAGCAAATTTACATAACGTTAAAGGGCCAGTACATGTTGTCCATAAGTTGGACTTTCATAACCTGGGGACTTACTTTTTAAGTTAAGAGAAGAAAGGAGAAAAACATGCATTTATAGCATCTTTTATAATCACATAATTACCTTTACCAGTAATTTTATTGGTCCTTTTTATTTGCTCAAAGGCGCTCTGGTGGTATAGTGTCTAAGGCATTTGACTGCTAACCAGAAGGTTGACGGTTTAAACCCCTAGCCACTCTGTGAAAGGAAGACGGGGCAATCTATGTCTGTAAAGATTTATTGTCTTGGAAACCCAAAGTGGTTCACTATGAGTCAGAATTGACTTGATGGCAGTGAGGTGTTTTTTTTTTTTTTTTTTTGTTTTTTTTCTTTTTTTTTTTTTTTTTAATTTGCTCATGTGATTGAAATTACTGTCAGTCACTTGCTTTTAACATGAACTTTCTTTAGTAATTATTCTAAATGTAGAATATTGTAAGTATAAAAAAGAATTTATTAAGCTATAGGAAGGATTACAGAGAAAAGAAACTGGTTAAAGAAAGATTTTTCTTAGCGAATTATTTTTTACAAAACAAAATCATAAGTAGTCTGTGTTGACTAGACTGAAGGTAGAGGTTGGTGGAAAAGAACTAATTTGCCTTACTTATCTTAATTTAAATATTGTCATGACAATTTATTCAACAAATATCTGTATAATTAAGAATTTTTAAAAATTAAGGTAATTCTGCTAAAGGTGTAGTTCAGAATCAGATAGATACAGCCTTGAGCATAGGGTCTACAAGCTAGCATAAGTCTTTTTCAATAAATGTGAAAATATTCTTACTTCAGTGTAGTTGTGTAAAATGCCATTTGAAGTTCAGAAGACCAAACTAAAGATTTCTAAAGATAAAAGTTCTAATTACAGACCTAACATTCCATAGGATAATTCTTGGCTGCCTACCAAATCAATAAGGAAACACCCTTCCTTTGTGCTATTGGTATTAAGGATTGATTTGCTCACACTCTTTATCTACCATCCATTGTCAAGATCATGATCCAAACACCTGGAAACAGACAAAACCTGTTATTATGGGATAGAGTATAAAAGAAACTCAAACATGCAATAAGCTGTATATATAAATGCACCTGCCACATGGTAACAAAATTGTTCTTTCCCTTCACACTTTAGAGTTTTCTGTTGCTAAAAAAAGGACAGAAATGGAGATAGATATAAAGAGATGAAGAGAGAGAGAGAAGTTGCATCTTTATTTTGTAGAATTGAACAATATGTGGTCATTTGTTCATATGGGTGGAGGCTGAATATATTGCTGTTGTTGTTATGTGCTGTTGAGTCGGACCTGACTCACAGCAACCCCTTCTTGGGTTTCCAAGGCAGTGTCACTACGGAAGTAGATTGCCCAACCTTCCTTCTGAGCTGAATACATTAAAACATAGAATTTTACTCATGATCTTGTGAGTTTATATACTGAGAGAAAAAAAAAAAAGACACATCTGTAAAATTTTTCTTTAAAATAATTTATTCATTCATTTGTTAATTCTTTCATTCATTCATTCTTCAGATGTATTTTGAGTACCTGCAGGGAAGCAGACTCTGTCCTAGGTTTGTTGAGTTAATGGGGAACAAACAGAGTTCCTGTCCTTGCACAGGTTAAATTCTGGAGGACAAAAAAAATAAAATAATTATGAGGTTTAAAAACTATGAAATAACCAACAAAGGCTCAGATAGAGAATTATGATAGAGTAAAATGCCAATCCCAGTCAAGAGTAGTAGGGAGGGAAAACACTCCAGGGAACAAGAACAGCATGTGCAAATGCCCTGAGGCAGAAAGAGAGCTTAGTAACTACAAGAAACTAACACAAGACTAGTATAGTACAAGCACAGTGACCAGGGGTGGCATAGGGTGGAGTGGGGCCCAGCAGAGGAGCCCAGAGAAATAACTTGGGCCTAGATTATGCAAAAACCACAGATCATGGTGAACTATGGACTACAGACTCTTCCAAAGGCTATAGAAACCACAGAAGAGTTTTAACAGTGATCCATTTTGAATAGTAATGGGATGATATTTTCTGACTGACAGTGAAAATATTAAAAAAAAGAAAAACATCTTAATTATATATCAAGATGTTGTTATTTGAGATAAACACCATTGGGAATTATTAAGAATTTTTGCCTGTTTGGATTTGTTATTCATCAGTCCATAAGAGTAATTATTAAATAAAGCAGAAGTGAATAAGGCATATTTTATTAATTTTATGCTTTTGGGGTAGCTAAATCCCCAGAATACATATAAAATTTTCCAATAATGCTTTAGTCTCTATCTTACTGTTGAGAATAAATGCCCTACAATCTGGAACATGTGTCCTTAACTGGATTATCAGGCTGACTCAGGAATTTTCCACTCAGTATTAATTTCCACAGTGATGATTTCATTATTCAATAAATGCATAGCAAGATAAGACTCTCCATTAGAGAAAAAAAATTCTGTTCTCTGTTGATGGATAAAGTCTAGCATGAGATGGCTTGATAGCTTCTGCCTTAAACTGTTTGGTCTCCCAAGGCAGAGGTATTTTTTAGAACCAGCCATTGCACCGTGTCATTGTAATGACACCGTAAAACAGTTCTTTTTATATTTTCCAATAAAACAGTGTGACATCTTAAATCTGAGTTGCTTTACTTTTTAAAGGGTAAGGAATACATGATTCCTTTCCTTCTGCCTCCCTCCACCAAGGCAATCATCAGGTACAAAGAAAGAAGCTCAGGGGAAACATAGTCTCACTCTATAAATACGTTCAGGGCAGCCGTATAGATAGACGGAAGATTGTTCACGGTCTGAAAGATAAGATGACAAGGTGACAATAACCTAGAATTATTCAAAAGTAGAAGTTTAGATTTTTTTCCCCAATGGGTAAAGATAACCTAATGAAGAACACATCCACACAAACATACTCCATGGGGCGCGATGTAGTTATCAACATCATCATAGAACAGGAAAATTTGGGATTATCCATTGGAAATATAAGATTCTTAGTTCTGAAAGCTAGAGTCACACCCTATTAAGTGGATCAAGTTGGATGGGTGGGGAGGAGGTGCAACCATTCTCACCTTCCTTTCCTGAAGTGTTTCTCCCAATAACATAAACTCACTGCCCCCTAAGTTTCCTATCTAATCTTTGGAGTTGCTGTTGTCAGTTTGAACCCATACAGATAAATCTTAAAAAAGCGTGGTGCTCAAGGCTGATCTTCACTAGTTCAGCCAGTAAAATGGTTTGGTTTTAAGACGACTTCAGGGAATATTTTTGCTTTAAAGTTTAATGGTTACCTCAGGGCAATAGTTTCAGGGGTTCATCCAGCTTCAGTGGCCCTAGAAAGTCCAAAGTCCACAAGAATTTGAAATTCTGTTCTGCATTTACTCCCTTTTGATCAGGATTCTTCTGTAGAATCTTTGATTACAATGTTCAGTAATGGTAGTTAGGCACCAGCCAGTTTTTCTTGTCACATGGCAAAGGAGACAGTTGTTCATGGAGGCAATTAGCCACAAATTCCAACTTTTCCTCCCATTCTTGACTCTCCTTCTTCTGTTGATCTAGATAAATACTGACAACTGTACCTTGGGTGACCACTTGCTACATGTAAGACCCTGGGCTCCATGAAGTCAACTAGGAGATTGGAGAAAAATATTAAACATGATATTAAGCCAGTTAACTAGGATGACCCATGAAATCATGACCCTAAACCTCCAAACTGAAGACCCAAATTCCATGAGGTGTTTGGTTGTACATGAGAAACTTCTCTTTTTGATATTTGCTGAGCTAAGACATTCATTTATTCAACTGATACTTATTGAGTGTCTCTGGTACACCAGGTGCTGGGAGTATACAATTATTATAAGAATGGTTAACAGCATTTTATTTTTTCTAAGAGTTTTTCTAATACTTCATTTCTCTTACTGTCTGAGTAACATCCCATTGTATGTATGTACCACTTTTTGCTGATCCATTTATCCACTGATGGACATTTGTTGTTGTTGTTGTTGTTGTCTGCCGTCGAGTCAGCCCCGACTCATAGTGACCCCTCCTTGGGTTTCCGAGGCAGTATCACTACGGAAGTAGGATTGCCCAGGACATTTAGATGTGTCCATTTTTTGGCTGCAGTGAGCATTGGTGTACAGATCTCTGAGTCTCTGCTTTCAAGTCTTTTGGGTATATACCTGGGAGTGGAACTGCTGGATTATATGGTAGTTCTATTATTAGTTTTCTGAGGCATCCCCACACTGTCTTCTACAGTGGCTGTACCATTTTTCATTCCCACTAGCAATGGATAAACCAAACAAGCAAACCACACTCACTGCCATCAAGTCGATTCCGACTGACAGCAACTCCCATTGAGTTTCTGAGGTGGTAAATCTCTACAGAAGTAGATTGCCCCACCTTCCTTCTATGGAGCAGCTGGTGGGTTTGAACTCCCAACCTTCTGGTTATCAGTCAAATGCCTTAGACACTATCCCACCAGAGGTCCATGGATAAGGGTTTCTTATAGAATGGATAAGGATTACAATTTCCCCATATCCTTACCAACATATGCTATTATTATTATTTTTTAATCTTAGCTGTCCTACTGGGAGTGTAATGGTATCTCATATGGCTTTGATTTTCACTTCTCTGATGGTTAATGATGCTGATCTTTTTGTGTGTTGAATGTCTTCTTTGGTGAAGCATCTATTCATTTCCTTAGCCTATTTTCTATTAGTAATTTATCTTTTGTTGTTATCAAAGTTTTTTTTAAGAATATATTTTGGTTTTTATATTCTTATAAAAAATATGGTTTCTGAAGATATTCTGCCAGTTGGTAGCTTGTATTTTCACTTTTTTGGTTAAGTCTTTTCATGAACAAAAGTTTTATTTGTTATGAGGTCCCATTTATTGATTTTTTTTTGCTATTTGTGCTTTGTTATTATATTAGATAATCCATTGTTAAAAGGTAGGCCTGACAGCCTTACCCCTGCCTTTTCTTCTAGGAATTTTGTAGCTTTGCTTTCATATTTAGGTCTTTAACCCATCTTGAATTCATTTTTGTGTGTGGTATGAGGCAAGGGAGTGGTTTTTTAAAGTTTGTCTGTGTCCAACCAGGACAGGTCTCCAAAACAGTAGTAACACATTTCTCTTTAAAACTTTAGTTTCAAAAACAAACAAATACAAACAATAAGTTCCTCTATTTCCAGCTAACTCCGCCTTTCCTAACACACACACACACACACACACACACACACCAAAACACACAATAACTCATACTCAGAAGAGAGTCTGAATATGATACTGCTTGTGCATGTTCTGGTAATTATACTTTTAATTGATGTGATTGTATTGTGCAATGTCAGCTCCATTTTTATGACTTACAGTTATTAATATCTAATGGATCAGAAGAGTCTAAGTCAGTAGACACACTTGCAGACGTTAGTAGAGAAAACGTATTGTTTCTAACACATGGTCCTATTTTCTCAAACATTAAACTTAGATTCACTGTAGGTAGTGATGCTAAGGTTTATAATGGCTATATCCCAATGACATAGCCAGTACATCTCCTGTGACTTGCTCCAGCCCATAATGAAAACCAGACCATTGCTCTTTGCTGATAATCCACTGGCAAATGTCCTGTACTCTGAATTCATTTTTGAGCTAGAGTTCCAAGGATTTTCTATTAGCAGTGACATTTTACAAATATTGGCTTAAAATCTTGATTTACTCTTTATTCAGAGTTTCATACACCTCTGCAAAACTTTCTGTCCATCCCTTGAACATGTATTTGCATAATACAAACCAAAGATGAGTTTCCTAAGTACTTACAAATAGAAAAACCTTGGACTTCTAAAGTTCTTGAAATACAGATTTGATGAACACCTGAGGACAAAGCTTGTCTGCCTGGATGCTCCGTTTGAAATTCCTAGTGACAAGGGCAAGGATTATTATCCTTTTTCACTGGACACCCTATTGTTTAATAATGAATATAATATTACTATTTGGATCTTACTACTTTTATTTCCTTGTTATTCTCACAGTGTAACTGTTGAAAAACTTTAGGCCACCCTGGAAGAGAAAAGGCTCTTAAATAGGAGAATCAAAAGGCTAATGAGGAAAATAAAGTAACTTAGTGCAGGGGAAATGGAGCTTTTGGATCTTCTGTCTAAGAATAGGTTTCCTTGGGTGGTGCATGGTCAATGTGATCAGCTGCTGACTGAAAGTTTGGTGGTTCTAATACCCCCAAGGGAACGCTGGAAGAAACGTCTGGCTATCTACTTCTGAAAGATCACAGCCATTGAAAAACCTTGCTAAGAGTTGGAAATGACTTAATGACAATTGGTATATATGGTATCCAAAAATAGTGCAAAAGGCAAGAAGAGTTCCCAGTTTCACTTCCAAAGGCCAAAATACAGAATCCCAGAAGAATGGAGAGGCACTAGGATAGTTACTAACCTATTAACCCCCCTTCCATTGATCTTATTGCCAAGGAGTTTGCATCTGCCTTTGCTTAGGGCCAGGGACATGTGCACTGTGCTGCACAGAAAGACAGCCCAGAACCAATATCAAACTAGTCTCCCTTCAGAATGAACTCTACTGCATTAAGTGGGACATCTCAGGTTTGGTTTCTCTAGAGACTGTGTCTCAGGCTATTGTGGAGTGATGGAAAGTAATCACCAGGCTACTTTGTCAGGGAGGAAATCTCGGGGTCCAACTGCTCTGTGTAAAAACTTTCAAACAAGATCCTGTTTTCATGAGGAGCTTACTCCTGCCTGCAATACCTGGGGCCACTTTCTGCACAATTTTTCAGGGGTTTGCAAAGTCAACTGACTTTTTTTTTTTTTTTTGTGGTGGCCTGTTTGCCTTCAACTTTCCCACTCTATTCACTTAACACACCTTTTGATTAAAAACATTCTTCTACTTTGATGAGTAGCACTAGGGTCTTAAAAGCTTATGAGCAACCATCTAAGATGCAGCTATTAGTGTCTTCTTGTCTGGAGCAAAGAAGATTGGAGAAAATCAAAAACTCAGGGAAACAATTAGTGCAAAGGACTAATGGACCCCACAGATCACAGCTTCTACTAGCCTGAGATCAGAAGATGGTGCCCAGCCTCCACTACCATTGCTCTGATCAGGATCACAATAGAAGTCCTGGATGGAGAGGAAGGAAAAAAAAAAAAAAAAGAACAAAATTAAAAATCATAAAAAGAAACCCAGATTTTCTGGAACTCCCTGTAAGAAACTGGTGGAACCCCCGACTATGACCTTTAGACATTCTTCAGAACTGGAGCTGAACTTACCTCTGAGGATCACCTTTCAACCAAGCATTAGACAGGCCTATGATGTGAATGTACTCTTCAGAATAATCAACCACATGAGACCAAAAAGGCAGCATATTCCTCAAAATAAAGCTTAGAAAGTAGGAAGGGGCAGGAAAGAAGGGCAAATGGGAGCAGGGAGCCTGGGAAGGAAGTGGGAAGAGTGCTGTTACGTTGAGGAGGTTTCAGTTAATGGTGCAAAACAAAATGGGTATAAATTGTTGAATGGGAAACTTATTTTCTCTGTAAACTTTCACAAAAACCATAATAAAATATTCCCCAAAAAACCTCCAAACTGCATTAACCCAACTAATTTGTTCTTTAAACCTTGACCCAAAGCAAAATAAAATGTTCCAAACAAAAAACTGAGTCAATTAAATGCATTAATTCATTAAAGCAACACCTCAGTTCTTTCTCTGTCTCTCTAATTCTGCCTCTTGAATCCTCATTTCTTCTCTCTCTATGCTGTTCTCTTTCTGTTCTCTGTCTCTGCCCTTCCTTCTCTCTCTCTCTCTCTTCATCATTTCTAAGCAGACACCTAATTACTCTTTTGAGAAGCCTGATTAATAAAAGAAAAAGATTTTGTTGTGGTAACGTATTGAAGTAATTCTGTGAGTTTGGAAGGATACGCTATTTAAAGAAGGAAGATGAATATAGACATATTTGGAAGACATACCATGAATCCACAGCTTCATGTTATATTCTTAATGGCCTGTTCTAGTCAGTAAATGTATTTTACTTACTATTGTGCCTTCAGATCTTTGTCATTCTTGTTCAAATGTGTGTGTTTCTTTTCCCCAAAAGTCAGATCTTTTGAGTGAAATATCCACTGTCTTTCACACTATTCCCAGTTTAATGGCATGCGTTCTTTGAGACAGCCATTGGAGTCAAGGCTCAGAAATTCCCCAGTTGTTTCTTCAGGATCATAACTAGCCCACCCACTGAGCACAAACCTGCACCTCATCAGCACTGTGCTTTATACAGCTGCAAAAAAAAAAAAAAAAAAAAAGCCACTTCTGTTCTTAAAGAGTGGAGCTAGCCTACTCAGGGTACTTCAGTCAAATTTTATGAAGCTTTTGAATAAATAGGTTTCAAAGAAAAATGGATGTTAGAATGGACTCTGAAACTTCCTTTTGAATGGAGAGTAGCTAAAGTGAATGGAAGAAATGATGGAATAAAAGAGCTGAGTAGAAGATTTCAAAGGACAGCTTGGAAAGACAAAGTAAATTATTATAATGAAATGTGTAAAGAGTTGGAGTTAGAAAATCAAAAGAAAAGAATCTGCTTGCCATTTCTCCAGTTGAAAGAACTGAAGAGAAAATTCAAGCCTCAAGCTGCAATATTGAAAGATTGTCCAGGCAAAATATTGAATGATGCAGGACGCATCAGAAGAAGATGGAAGGAATACAGAATTACCAAAAAGAATTGGTTGCCAATCACTTCAGGACGTGCATACGATCAAGAACAGATGGTACTGAAGGAGGAAGTTCAAGCTGCACTGAAGGCATTGGTGGAATACCAACTGAGATGTTTCAACAAATAAATGCAGCAGTGGAAGTGGTCATTTGTCTATACCAAGAAATTTAGAAGACAGCTACCTGCCCAAATGACTGGAAGAGATTCATATTCATGCTCATTCCAAAGAAAAGTGATCCAACAGAATGCAGAAATTATCAAACAATATCATTAGTATCATACACAAGTAAAATTCAAGAGTGATTACAGCAGTTTGTTGACAGAAAGATGCCAGAAATTCAAGCCAGATTCAGAAGAGGACTTGGAATGAGGGATATCATTGCTGATATCAGATGTATCTTGGCTGAAAGCATGGAATAACAGAAAGATGTTTACCTGTGTAGTATTGTCTATGCAAAAAACATTAAACTATGTGGATCATAACAAATTACAGACAACATTGTGAAGAATGGGAATTCCAGAACACTTTATTGTGTTCATGAGGAACCAAGAGACAATCATTCAAACAGAATGAGGGGATACTGAATGGTTTAAAATCAGGAAAATGTGTGTCAAGGCTGTATCCTTTCACCATACTTACTCACTCTGTAGGCTGAGCAAATAAGCCAAGACACTAGACTGTATGAAGAAGAATGCAGCTTCAGAATTGGAGGAAGACTCACTAACAACCCATGATATGCAGAAGACACAACTTTACTTGCCGAAAGCGAAGACTTGAAGCACTTACTGATGAAGATCAAAGACTACAACCTTCAGTATGGATTACACTTTGACATAAAGAAAACAAAAATCCTCACAACTGGACCAATATGCAATATCATGACAGACAGAGAAAAGATTGAAGTTACAAAGAATTTCATTTTACTCGAATCTGTAAATCAATGCCTGTGGAAGCAGCAGCCAAGAAATCAGACATCGTACAGCACTGGGCGAATCTGCTGCAAAAGACCTCTTTAAATGTTCAAGAGTGAAGATGTCTCTTAGAAGACTAAGGTAAGCCTGACCCAAGCCATGATACTTTCAATTGCCTCTTAGCATATGAAAACCAGACAGTGAATAAAGAAAACTGCAGAAGAACTGATGCCTTTGAATTGTAGTGTTGGCAAAGAATATTGAAAATATCATGGAAGAAATGTAGCCAGAATGCTTCTCAGAAGCAAGAATGGCCAGATTTTGGCTCTCATACTTCGGTCATGTTATCAGAAGGGCCCAGACCCTGGACAGGTATATTATGCTTGGTAAAGCAGAGGTTCAGTGAAAAAGGGGATGATCCCTGCCAGGTGGGTTGACACAGTGGCTGCAACAACAGGCTCAAGCACAGCGGAGATTGTGGGCGTGGCGCAGGGATGCATGGTGTTTGGTTCTGTGGTACGTAGGGTTGGTTGCTAGGAGACAGAACCGACTGGACAGCAACTAACAATAACATAGTTATTCTTGCAAACTTACTCTTTCTAAGTTAACTCATGGCTAAAAGTGATGCTGTCTCCCTTTTGTCACCCAAAGTCCTCTTAGCACACAAACTCCTCCCTGGGGAAAAGCAACTCAAATGGAGACCTCAGATAACTGTAACTTAATGGGACCCCAATGGCCTTTGAAAGTTAATGCCGCTAAAGCAATTAATGAAGCTTACAAAATGAGTGATTCGAGCCTGAGGATAATTTATGCATTGGAATGATCTGACTCATTACTGGCATTATTTAACATTCACTCGGCACTCAAGTGAAGCATGTCTGCACATCCAAAAACAGGAAAAGAAATATTTTTGACTCCCATATTCTTCAAATTAGAAAAGTAGAAAAGATGGTAAAATAGAAAGATGGGAAGGAAAGTTCTTTATAAGCATCCCAGCTAATAGATACCAAGATGAAAGAATGATAGTATTCTAAAATCATGTTTTGCAACTCTGGATGAGATAATGAGTCTAGGCAACAATTACTAATGAATCCTAACATCGTTGGGAGAAGCTTAATTGGAAATATTATAATGAGAATCAGGCTAGCATCATCTGAACCTACTGACCAGCCCTAGCATCATTAAATGCGGGGCAGCCAAATATCATAGGTCTCAGTGATGCCAAACTGCTGCACAAAGCACCATCTATGAAGTTTACTTGTCAGAATATTTGGAGCTTGAATCTAACAAGTCCTCCAGGATCTCCCTAGAAGTTTATAGGAGATGAAGGTACCAAAAACAAAGCAAACACACAAACAAACAAACAAAACTCACTGTCATTGAAACGATTGTGACTCCTGGCACCCCCACACGTGCAGAGTAGAACTGTACTCCATACAGTTTTCAAGCCTGTGATCTTTTGGAAGCAGGTTGCCAGTGCTCTCTTCTGAGTTGCCTTTGGCTGGATTTGAATCACCAACCTTTAGGTTAGTAGTTGAGTGTTTAACCATTTGCACTAACTGGGACTTTGTACAGAAGATAAACCAAAAACCCAACCCATTGCCATTGAGTTGACCACTGTACCACCAGGGCTCCCTCATACAGTGGACAGACGGTGTGTTATACATACCATGAGGAAGCAACTAGCCACATCCAGAATGTGAGGCATTTGATCCTGCATATCAGTGGAATGAACAAAAACAAGGGGGAAACTCTTGTAAAATAAATGAGACCTAAAATATATAACTATTGAATGCAGTAACTGAATGCACTATGTGAATATTGAGGACTCCTGATTTAGAAATCAAGTAAACAAACAAAAAAATGTCATGATATTAAGAAATTATTAACTTTTTAAAGGAGCTCTGGTGGTGTAGTGGTTAAGGCAGTTGGCTGCTAACCAAAAGGTCAGTGGTTCAAACCCTCCAGCTGCCCCATAGAAGAAAGATAGGGCAGTCTGGTTCTGTAAAGATTTAAAGCATTGGAAACCCAATAGGGGTCACTATGAGTTGGAATTGACTCGATGGCAGTGAATTTGGTTTTCGTTTTTTGGTTTATTAACTTTTAACATGTAGTGGTTATTTAGAAATCGGCTTCTCAGTTGGAGGGGCATACTCAAGCACATACATTGAAATGCCATGATGTATGGGGTTTGCTTTAAAATATTTTGACTGAAATGTGTGTGTTAATAGATAAGTCAAGAATGACCAAATGCTGTTATGTGTTAAATGTAGGTGATGAGTATATGAAGGCTGGTTACAGTGTTGACTGGACTTTTGGTTATGTTTGAAAATTTACAAATTTTGCACAAGGGTGTCCCGTGATAGATGAAGAGATGGCAAGAGGAGGAACTGCATTTTATAGGACCCAAGACTGGAGGCCATAACAACAATCAGATCAAAGCTGGATATTGTTTAGAGTTTTTAGACATTATTCAGGCATAATCACCAAAAGCAGAAAATATTTTTTTTTTTAAATTTTATTTTGATTTGGGTGAAGATTTACAGAGTAAATTCACTTTTCATACAGCAGTTCACATATACTTTGTCTCATGTCATTGACCAAAATTTACAATGCAACAGCTCCCCTCCCACTTCCTCCCCATAGTTACCTCCTCCCAATGTCCATCCCTTCATACTCTTCTGCACCCTGAGCTATCTCCCTGTGCATAAGCAGCCCTTCCTTCTCCCATGATTGTTCTCTCTAGGGCGTGTGTCTACTTGAGGTAAATGTTTAACTCACATGCCTGTACTTTGTTTGGCTGGAAACCACAGGTGTGGGTTCAATTGCAGACCTGAAGGGCAGCTAGGGGCCATAGTCTCAGTGGCTCCACCAGGCTCTATTGGACCAGCAAACCTGGTCCCCACCAAAAGCAGAAAATTTTTGACTTTCAATTACATTACCAGTTTTATAAATTGATTTCAACATGTTTCCTTGTGAGTCTTACCCATGAGATACACATAATACATTTTTTAAAGCATATTACTGATAGTTGCTGTAATAATTAGCTACTTAGCACTTAAATATTTATCCAAACCAAGAATTTTCTTGGTTCTGACAGATTATATATTGTCTTACTACCTAATTTTCTAGTGTTTTTTTTTTTTTTTTAGCACCATTGAGAAAACAAAACAATTACCTGCCATTTTTTGGAAAGTAGTAATTTCCAAGGAGCCCCTGGATGGCACAAATGATTAAGTGCATTACTTCTAACCAAAAGGTTGGTGATTCGGACCCACCCAGAGGTACCTCAGAAGAAAGGCCTGGAAGTCTGCATCCATTAAGAGTACAGCCAAGAAAACTCTATGGAGCACATTTGTATTCTGCAGCCCATGGGTTCACCATGAGTCAGAATCAAGGACTAAAGACAACTAACAACCACAGGGTAGGACATGTGCTGTGCAGAAGAGCATGCCTCACCTGATCGAGAATCAGAACAATCATCAAGATGCTTCCAAATGACAGAGAGACACAGTGATAGCAGGACTGATGAGGAAGAGTTCAAGATGAGCAGGAATGGATTACCCAATAAGCAGGGTAAGTACAGGCTGACTTGTGGTTACTTACTAATTTGTACTGAACAGATGTGGTGAGACCCAGGCTGTCTTCTGAGGCATTTCTGGGTGGATTTGAACCACCAGCTTTTGGCTAGGAGTTATGTGCTTAAACTTGTCTGTCAGTTTGTCATCCTGTGGGGCTTGTACATTGCTGTGAGACTTGAGTCTGTGCCACTGGTGTTTCAGACACCAGCAGAGTTGCACATGGTGCACAGGTTTCAACACAGCTTATAGACTAAGACAGACTAGGAAGAAGGAGGAGGCCATCCACTTCTCAAAAATTGGCCAGGGAAAACCTTATGAATAGCAGAGAAATACTGGCTGATACATTACTGGGCAACTTTATGAGTAGCTTGGAAGCATTGTCTGACACAGTGTAGGAAGACAAGCCCCTTCAGTTGGAAGGCACTCACAATAGGACTGGGAAAGAGTTGCCTCATTAGAGTAGAACCAACCTTAATGATATGGATAAAGTAAGTCTTGCAAGACCTCCATGTGCTGACATGGCAAGACTCAAACTGAGGAGAAACAACTGCAAACATTCATTGATAATTGGAACATAGAGTGTATGAAGTATGAATCTAGGAAAACTGGAAGTTGTCAAAAATGAAATGGAACACATAAAGGTTGATATCCTAGGCATTAGTGAGCTGAAATGGACAGGTTTTGGCCATTTTGAATCAGACAGCCATATGATCTACTATGCCGGGAATGACAAATTGAAGAGGAATGGCATGGCATTCATCATCACAAGAGATGTTTCAAGATCTGTCCTGAAGTATAATGCTGTCAGTGATAGGATAATATCCATATGCCTACAAGGAAGACCAGTTAATACAACTCTTATTCAAATTTATGCACCAACCACCAAAGCCAAAGATGAGGAAATTGAGATTTTTATCAACTTCTGCAGTCTGAAATTGACCAAACGT
>NW_006921654.1:12247533-12249070 GCF_000298275.1 Orycteropus afer afer
TATGCACCAACCACCAAAGCCAAAGATGAGGAAATTGAGATTTTTATCAACTTCTGCAGTCTGAAATTGACCAAACGTGCAATCAAGATGTGTTGCTTATCACTGGTGATTGGAATGCAAAAGTTGGAAACAAAGAAGAATCACCACCAGTAGTTGGAAAATTTGGCCTTGGTGACAGAAATAACGCTGGAGATCTCATGATAGAATTTTGCAAGACCAACGACTTATTCATTGCAAATACCTTTTGTCAACAACACAAATGGTGGCAGTACATGTGGTCTTCACCAGACGGAGTACACAGGAATCAGATTGACTACATCTGTGGCAAGAGGCAATGGAAAAGCTCAATATCTTCAGCCAAAACCAGGCTAGGAGCTGATTGTGGAACAGACCATCAACTGCTCATCTGCAAGTTCAACTTGAAGTTGAAGACAATTAAAACAAGTCCACGAGAGCCAAAATATGACACTGAATATATCCCTCCTGAATTTAGAGACCATCTAAAGGATAGATTTGATGCATTGAATGCCAGTGACTGAAAACCAGAAGAACTGTGGGATGACATCAAAAGCATCATCCATGAAGAAAGCAAGAGGTCATGAAAAATACGAGAAAGAAAGAAAAAACCAAAATGGATGTCAGAAGAGATTCTGAAACTTGCCCTTGAGCGAACAGTAGCTAAGGCAAATGGAAGAAATGACAATATAAAAGAGCTGAACAAAAGATTTCAAAGAGCAGCTCGAGCAGACAAAGCCAATTACTATAATGACATGTGCAAAGACCTGGAGTTAAAAAAACAAAAGGGAAGAACACGCTTGGCATTTCTCAAGCTGAAAGAACTGAGGAAAAAATTTAAGCCTTGAGTTGCAATATTGAGAGATTCTATGGGCAAAATATGAATGATGCAGGAAGCATCGAAAGAAGATGGAAGGAATACACAGAGTCACTGTACCAAGAAGAACTGATTGATCTTCATCCATTTCAGGAGGTGGCATATGTTCAAGAACCAATGGTATTGAGGGAAGAGGTTGAAGCTGCGCTGAGGGAATTGGTGAGGAACAGGGTTCCAGGCATTGACGGAATGCCCATTGAGATGTTTCAACATACAGATGACCCCCTGGAGGCACTCACTTGGTTATGCCAAGAGATTTGGAAGACAGCTACCTGGCTAACTAACTGGAAGAGATCCATATTTGTACCCATTCCAAAGAAAGGTAATCCCACAGAATGTGGAAATTATCGAACAATATCATTAATATCACATGCAAATAAAGTCTTACTGAATGGTTGCAGCAGTATATTGACAGAGAACTTCTAGAGGTGCAGGCTGGATTCAGAAGAGGATGTAGAATGAGGGATATCATTGCTGATGTCAGATGGATCTTGGCTCAAAGCACAGAATACCAGAAAGATGTTTACTTGTGTTTTATTGACTATGAAAAACATTTGATTGTGTGGATCAAAATAAATTGTAGATAACAGTGAGAAGAATGGGAATTCCAGAACACTTAATTGTACTCATGAGGAACCTGTACAT
>NW_006921654.1:12249535-12255849 GCF_000298275.1 Orycteropus afer afer
TCTTTCAAGTGCTGAAGAGCAAAGATGTCTCCTTGAGAACTAAGGTGCACTTGACACAAGCCATGGTATTTCCATTCGCCTCATATGCATGTAAGAGCTGGACAATGAATAACTAAGACCGAAGAAGAGTTGATGCTTTTGAGCTGTGGTGCTGGCGAAGAATGCTGAAAGTACCATGGACTGCTAAAAGAAGTAACAACAGGTCTGTGCTGGCCGAAGTGCAGCCAGAATGCTCCTTGGAGGTGAGAATGGCCAGATTTCGTCTCACATACTTTGGTCATGTTGCCAGAAGGGACCATTCCCTGAAGAAGGATGTCATGCTTGGTAAGGTGGAGGGTCGATGAAAGATGGGAAGGCGCTCAGTGAGGTGGATTGACATGGTGGCAGCAGTGATGGGCTCATGTATAGCAAGAATCATAGAGCTGGCTCGGGACCGGGCGGTGTTTCGTTCTGCTGTGGATGGGGTCGCTATGAGTTGGAGATGACTCGATGGCACCTAACAACAACAACAACATGTGCTTAATCATTTTCATCACCCAGCCACCTTACAGTCACCTCTAGAGGGGTTTCTCTCTTTCTGTTCTACTGCACAGAATGCCAACCTAACTCTAGGTACTCTGACTTATGTCCCACTTGATTTCCATTCCAATTTATTGTTGCTCTTAATAAGGCTTTAGTTTGTACCCATTCCCTGTTGTAAGTTAGACACACTAAACATCAGAAATAAAGGCAGAGGACAAGTATTAGTACCTCATGAATACCCCGGGCTTCTCGGGGTGGTTGCAATTGTAATGTTTTCCCAGTTTAATGAGACTCAATGTTCATGGGAATAAGGAGTAGCATAAAGTGTAATGATGCAAAGACTTGAAGGGCCTGAACACCACAATCAAATTCACCTTCTGGGGACTCTCCAGAACTTTGAAGGAGGACTGTGCACCACGATTGAATTTAAACATTGCTGGTCCCTGAGCAGGCATGAGCCAGAGACACATCAGGGGTCTGGGACACTGGATCAGTCCAAACAATTGTTTTTAAAAAAATATACAATTAGATGTTTGCAAGCTTTTCATGTGGAAGAAATCTCATTCACATTAAACTAATTCAGTGTTTCAGAATTGGAAAAGAACAAAAACAAAAACAAGAATTACTTAGTTTCCAGAGATTAGATAATTCTCAAGTGGGTCTATTCATTGTTTAACGCAGTGATTCTCCAAGTGTGGTCCTGGGACCAGTGGTATTAACATCACCTAGAAACTTGTTGGAAATATAACTTACAGAGCCCAACCCCAGACCCACTGATTCAACCTCAGGTGGGCTCAGCAATCTGTATTCACAAGCCTACAGGAGATTCGGACATGTGCTCAAGTTTGAGAACAACTGTTTTAGTGTGTATTTTTCAAAAGAAAAATTATGAATTTTTTTTTTTTTGCATTTTCTCTTAATACTGAAAAGTATCTTCAAATGATCCCTCAAGTTAGATAAATAATTTTTTTTTTTCCTTTCAAAATTGCTAAGAAGAGCAACAAGTGTTCCTTATACCACTTTGATAATTATGCTTATGGATCCTAACTCAGGGAAGAGTCATATTTGTTATTACTGTGACCATCACATTTTACTGTTTTTCTGGCATTTAACTCTGTAAAAGGCCTGATGCACAGTTTTAACACCTGTATATTTCTAATGAAAAAGGAGAAGTATGCCTGTGGCTCCTTTGTGATCCATGGCTCAATAGTGGAGCAAAAGTTAGTCAGGAGTGGAGTGTGAAGCTTCACTCAGTTTGAAGTTCCGGGTCTGAGCAGCAAGCAGTATTACTCTTCGGTACATGTGATAGTCCATGGATAGCTTTATTGTCTGTGTGCTCTCTAATGCTATTCCAAAGAAGGCACCTGCAAGCTTCCGTGTTTATGTTCTGAAGCTTGAAAATTGACAGAAAAGAAACTCTATTCTACAGCCCAATTTCTCACATGTTGTTGTCATTATGTGCCATCGAGTCTTCCCTGACTCATAGCGACCTCTCCTTGGGTTTCCAAGGCAGTATCACTACGGAAGTGGATTGGCCAACCTTCCTTCCAAGGAGTGGCTGGTGGGTTTGAACTGCCAGCCTTATGGTTAGCAGTCAAGTGCCTTAGGTACTACGCCACCAGAGCTCCTATAGCTATGTATATACTAAAATTATAAAGAAAATATCATTGTTGTTAGGTAGCATCTAGTTGGTTCTGACTCATAACAACCCGGTGTACAATAGAACAAAACATTGGCTGCTCCTGTGCCATCCTCACAGTAGGTGCTGTGCTTGAGCCCAGTGTTGTAGCCACTGAGCCAATCTATGTCATTGAAGGATAATAAGGAGGAGTGGAGGAGCCAATCCATCTCACTGAAGGGCTTCCTCTTTCTCACTGACCCTCTGCTTTACCAAGCATGATGCCCTTCTCCAGGGACTGGTCCTGCCTGACAACATGGCCAAAGCGTGTGAATTGAAGTCTCACCATCCTCATTTCTAAGGAGCATTCTGGCTGTACTTCTTGTGAGACCAATTGCTCGTTCTCCAGGTAGTCTATGGCATATTCAATATTCTTCATCAACATCGTATGTCATGTGCATCACTTCTTCAATCTTCCTTATTCATTATCCAGCTCTCACATGCATATGAGGCAATTGAAAATACCGTGGCTTGGGTCAAGTGCACCTTAGTCTTCAAAGTGACATCTTTCCTTTTTAATACTTTAAAGAGATCTTTTACGGTGCATTTGCCCAATGTGATAAGTCATTTGATTTCTTGACTGCTGCTTCCATGGGTGTTGATTGTGGATCCAAGTAAAATGAAATCCTTGACAACTTCAATCTTTTCTCCATTTATCATGATGTTACTTACTGGTTCAGTTGGGAGGATTTTTGTTTTCCTCATGTTGAGTTGTAATCCATACTGAAAGCTGTAGTCTTTGATCTTCATCTGTAAGTGCTTTGAGTCCTCTCCATTTTCAGGAAACAAGTTTGTGTCATCTGCATATCGCAGATTGATAATGAGTCTTCCTTCAATCCCGAAGCTATACTCTTTTTAATATAGTCCAGCTTCATGGATTATTTGCTAAGCATATTACAACCCTGATGTACATATTTCCTGATTTTGAACTATTAAGTATTCCTTTGTTCTGTTTTAGCAACAACTTCTTGGTCTATGTACAGGTTCCACATGAGCAAATTAAGTGTTCTGGAATTTCTGTTCTTCTCAATGTTAACCCATAATTTTATATGATCCCCAAAGTTGAATGCCTTTGTGTAGTCAATGAAACATAGGTAGACATCTTTCCGGTATTCTATGCTTTCAGCCAAGATCCATCTGATATTAGCAATGATGTCCCTCATTCCACATTCTTTTCTGAATCTGGCTCAATTTTCAGCTCCCTGTTGATGTACTGCTGCAACTATTGTTTGAATTATCTTCAAAATTTTACTTGCATGTGATATTTATGATATTGGTTCGATAATTTCTGCATTCTGTTGGATCACCTTTCTTTGGCATGAACATGAATATGAATCTCTTCTGGTCATTTGGGCAGGTAGCTCTCTTCTGAATTTCTTTGCATAGACAAGTGAGCATCTCCATTGCTGCATTTATTTGTTGAAACATTTCAATTGAACATTCAATTCAACATTTCAGCATTCCATCAATTCCTGAAGCCTTGTTTGTCACCAGTGCCTTCAGTGCAGCTTAGACTTCTTCCTTCAATACTATCTGTTCTTGATCGTAAGCTACCTCTTTTGAAATTGTTGAATATCAACAAATTCTTTTTGGTGAGTCTGTGTATTTCTTCCATCTTCTTTTGATGATTCCTGTGTTGTTCAGTATTTTGCCCATACAAACCCACTGCTTGATTCAGATTCATAGTGACCCCCATTGGGTTTCCAAGGCTGTAAATCTTTGTGGAAGTAGATTGCCCAGTCTTCTTCCTACAGAGCAGCTCTGGTGGGTTTGAACCGCTGACCTTCTGGTTAGCTGTCAAGTGTCTTATCCACTATACCACCAGAGCTCTTTCAGTGTTGCAGCTTGAGGCTTAAATTATTTCCTAAATTCTTTCAACCTGAGAAATGCTGAACATGTTCTCCTCTTTTGGTTTTCTAACTCCAGGTCTTTGCACATTTCATTATAATACTTAACTTTGTCTTCTTGAACCATCCTTTGACATCTTTTTTTTTTTTTTTTTTCAACTCCTTTACTTCATCATTTCTTCCACTTACTTTAGCTACTCTCTGTTCAAGAGCAAGTTTCAGCATCTCTTCTGATATTCATTTTGGTCTTTTCTTTCTTTCCTGACTTTTAAATGACTTTTTGTTTTCTTTGTGTATTATGTTCTTGATATCATCCCCACAGCTTGTCTGGTTTCCCTGATCATTGGTGTTTAATACATCATATCTATTCTTCAGATGGTCTCTAAATTCAGGTGGGATGTAATCAAGGCCATATTTTGGCTCTCATGGACTTGTTTTAGTTTTTCCCAGCTACGACTTGAACTTGCATACGAGCAATTGATGGTCTGTTCCACAGTGTGCCCCTGGCCTTATTCTGACTAATGATGTTAAGCTTCTCCATTGCCTTTTTCCACAGATCGGTTGATTTGATTCCTCTGTGTTCTATTCAGTAAGGTCCATGTGTATAGTTACCATCTACAGTGTTGAAAAAATGTATTTACAATGATTATGTTTTTGGTCTTGCAAAATTCTATCAAGAGATTTCTGGCATCATTTCTATTACCAAGGCTTATTTTCCAACTACCCATCATTCTTCTTTGTTTCTGAGTTTCACATTCCAGTCACCAGCAATTATCAATGCATCTTGATTGCATGTTTGGTCAATTTCACACTGCAGAAGCTAATAAAAATCTATACTTTCTTCATCTTTGGTTTTAATGGTTGGTGCATAAATTTGGATAATGGTTGTGTTAACTGATCTTCCTTATAGGCATATGGATATTATCCTATCATGGACAACATTGTACTTGAGGATAGATTTTGAAATGTTCTTTTTGATGATGAAATGTGACACCATTCCTCTTCACTTTTTCATTTCTGGAACAATAGACCATATGATTGTCTGATTCAAAATGGCCAATACCCATCCATTTTAGCTCACTAATGCCTCTGAGTCTTTATATATTGCATTTAATTTTTGATAACTTCCAATTTTCCTAGATTCATACTTTGTACAGTCCAAATTCCAATTATGAAATGGTGTTTGCAACTGTTTCTTCTCATTTTGAGTTACTCCACATCAGGGAATTAAGCTTCTGAAAGCTTTACTCCATCCCTGTCATTAAGGTTGATTGTACTTTGAGGTGACAGCTCTTCCTCAGTCACACTTTGAGTGCCTCCCCAACTGAGGAGCTCATCCCCTGGCCCTGTGTCAGGCAGCACTCTGCTGCTGTTCATAAGGCTTTCACTGGCCAGTTTTTTCAGAGGGACCACCAGGTCCTTCTTTCTATCTGTCTTAGTCCGGAAGCCCCACTGAAATCTGTTTGCCATACGTGACTCTGCTGGCATTGGAATACCAATGGCATACCTTCCAGCATCACAGCAACATGCAAGCCACCACCATACAACAAACTGACAGACAGGTGGTGGGAAAATATTAGACATTACAATGCATTGGAAATGAATAGATTCAATTCTGAAGTGAAAGGAACATAAGCATCTATTTTAAAGTGACTTCACTGTATGAACAATGAGGAAAATATATGTCAAATAAATGCACTCTAATTCATTCATTGCTTCTTTTAACCATTTTTTTGTAACTCTGGCAGAGTGTGTGCACTTTGTGCTGTGAAGTGTATTCTATTCCGGTGCCACCATCGTGAACCCAAGAGCAGAGCAGAGGGGGCTGGGCAGTCTGACGTCACATGGTCACATCCAACACGCGGACAGGCCTTATTTAAATTTTACCACTTTTTGTTTTGTTTTACGGTATTTGTCATCTGAGACAACTTTAAAAATTAGGAAATTTCATATGAACGAATGTTGTTTATAATGGTTTGCTCTGGCCAACCAAATCCACTGCCATCAAGTTGATTCCGACTCATACCAACCCCCAGAGAGTTTCCAAAGCTATAGACCTTTACAGAAGCAGACTGCCTCATCTTTCTTTCACAGAGTGGCTGGTGGTTTTGAACTGCTGACCTTTTGGTTAGCAATCCAATGTCTTAACCACAGTGCCACCAGAGCTCCTAATCAGTTGCTATGTTGTTGTTGTTGTTGTTATGTGCCGTGGATTCGGACCCGACTCATAGCGACCCCTCCTTGGGTTTCTGAGGCAGTATCACTAC
>NW_006921654.1:12255949-12263077 GCF_000298275.1 Orycteropus afer afer
TGCCTTAGGCACTACGCTGCCAGAGCTCCCCTAATCAGTTGCTATAGGGAGATTATTTGTTCTGACAGGGCAAACCCCTTTCCGTCCCCGTATCTTGACCTGCTTCTCAATCCAGGGATCAAAATGAAAGCCAGATCAAGTGTTCTTTTTCCTGCTTGCCGTTCCTCCTGGGCCAAGAGTGGAGAGATTGATGGATTTTTTAAAAAATACTGATTAAACAAATACTGCCATAGATCAGAATATTGCTAGTGGCCTGGTATTTTCTGGATAGCTTTCATGTAAGTGTCCAAACTTATTTGGAAGTTTAGTTATTGCTGAAATTGTTGGTAAGACTCTAGGGAAAACTTTTTAAGACAGATTTGGAATAATAAAGATTTTGGATGAAAGAAAACAGTGTAATAGCTGCTTTCTCTTTGAGGTCTATTATAGTCACTTTTGTAGCCAAGGCTGAATCTCAGCGTCTTGCTGGAGATGCACTCAGAGCTGTTGGACACAAGGAAACTTCAGTCACAAAAAGATTATTCCTGGGCCCAAGAACAATTGGGGCATTGTTTCTTCAAAATCGGCAGAATACACTCCAGAAACCCTCCTTATAGAACAGGCTTCAATTTATGTCCTACCACAGCTCGTCAAAGCTTTTGTGTCCGCCTCTCTTTTTTCTCTAAATAATCAGAGAATTTAGAGAGGTGTCTGACCTGTCATTGTTTTGGAAGTTTTATTCTTCTAAAGATGGTGGAAGAAAGATGTGGTAAAAAATGTTAGGTCAGAGACTTAAAAAGATTTTTGTACACTTAATTTCATTGTGTGTTTTCTCTACCCAGTAGTTTCGATTGTTGCATGTGTATGTGTGTTTTCTTTAAGTGGTGATCATCAGTAGGGTATGGGATGTTTTGTTTTCATCTGTTTGGAGGTAGCTGGAGGTGGCTATTTGTGTAAGAGGGCTTTCTTAGCCTTCTACCTTTTATATAATTTTTGCTCTATATTTTCCAATTTCATCCAGACACACATTGCTATTGTTTCCTTAGTCCCAGTTCTTTCAGAAAGAAGCTTTATGCGCCTATGGGATTTCCAAAGAGACAGGGAAAATGCTCTAAAGTTACTATCAACACCTCACAACATGCCTTCATGCAACTTAATTTGACATTAAATGATTTTTAATTATAGAATATATTTACATAGTCATGGTTTTGATCTTTTTCTTCACCAAATAAAGCAAAGGTATGTATTCACATACTACAAATCAATTTTCCATGAATTCATTGCTTTGAAATTTTATTTTTCCTCTTTCAACTGTTTTATTTCCCTTTTATATGAGATGGTTTATCCCCCTGGCGAGTATGTCTCATTTACACATTCATGAGCGTTCTCATTTTAGCTACCCTTGAAATTCTTTATTCCCAATGATGGGGCTCTTTGTTCTTCATGTTTCTGTTTCACAAAATTAATCAACTTTTTCTTTATGACTACAGGGACTTACCTATCTTTTCAACTCCCTTCCTTGAAATCCCTACCACCTCCAAACTCACCACTTTCATAGCTGTGTTGATTAATTGATTGCATCATTATTTGGCAAGAAAGCAAGGGTGACAGGAGCCCATGTTTGTTTGCCTCACACCCCTCTCCTGGAGAAATCCTCTCTCCCTCTGGAATGTCCAAATACAGCGTTCCATAGAACTTCCCTGCTTTGCTCTGTTTCTGTTCCTGTAGTTTCTCTAAGATCACCTCAATAATCTTATCTGTAGAGAAGTAATTTCTAGTTTACTTTTAAGAATTTTAACTGGGAAGGTAAAGCAATTGTGAAAATATGTATTTTCCAGGCATTTTGTGATAACATTTGTTTTCAATAGTGTAAAGTTGGAAAGAATTGAAGCATACAGCAATAATAGATTATATTATTATGACATGGATTATGATATTTTTCATAGCTGTATTTTAAAGTGAAAGAGAAGGTTATAAGCCATTATGAATTCAATCATGTAAAGTATATGTGTGTGCTTAGAGAAAAATGGATTGCAAGGATATGGACCAAAATATTAGTAGCAGTTATCTGTGGCTTGTGAGATTATGCACTTCACATGCAGTTTTTACTTTGATTTGTGTACTTTTCCATGATACATTATTTTTAAAAAGCCATTCACGTGTATTACTTATATTTGCAATGACAACTTATTTCCATTTGGGAAAAATCAATTACAATGCACAAGTTTAGCAATTACTTTGTATAGCATTTTGCTTTTCCTTCATAGGTCTTCATATATATTAATCCTATACCGCACTATATTATTGCCATGTTCTTTGTAAAACCTATCTTATCTATTTCCAAAGAAATATTTTTCTTGTGGGAAACATTCCATCCCCTTAACATTTTAATGTAGACAAATAGGTTTTGAGGTTTTCTCCTATAGTACTGTGATACATTTACCTTATTAAAACTAAAATCAATTTAAGGTCTACTTCTAGGGGCAGCTGGTTTTTGTTTGTTTGTTTGTTTTTGTTTTTTTAAGTTTGTGGGTCTTGAAATGAATGCCTTGCCAACAAAGTTATATACCTTACCATTGGGAGCTCTGGTGGCATAGTGCCTAAGGCATTTGACTGCTAACCAGAAGGCTGGTTCAAACCCATCAGCCACTCCTCAGAAGGAAGATTGGGTGATCTACTTCCATAGTGATACCACCTCGGAAACCCAAGGAGGGGTCGCTATGAGTCAGGTCTGACGGCAGTGAGTTACCATTAGGAAGCATACAGATAGTGATCATATTTTCTGACTTAAATATTACCAGAAGTTAAACAGTTTTATTTCTACTTCTGTAGTCCGTAGAGTAGAGTTTTTGAAAAATTAAAAGTCCCAGAAAATCCCCTAAAAATTATGATGTAAAGTTATTGGTATTGATCCATTAAATAGTATTTTATTCCTTAATGGGTTCTTAAGAATAAGAAAACCAGTTTAGTTGACAAACAGGATGTGGTAGTTAAATTTGTATGTCAGCTTGGCTGGGCCTGGTTGAGTGGCTGGGCACCTAGTGATAGTTATTCCCTATGGTGAGACTGGCAGTCAACTCCATGGTGGGATCTACCACAAGCAGCCGAGTAGCTGCCTTTGGGATGTGGTCTGCTTCCTGTATATAAGGAGAAGCCTTGGGGATAGTCTCTAGCTTATGGCACCTTGAACCCTGCATGTAGCCTTGTGGTTGTTCAGCAGCCTGCTATGCTCTGCCGACCTTGGGACTTGAATTAATGGCCTGCCATTGGTTTGGTAATAGCGGAACTGTGTCTTTTTACTTGTCAATCTTGGGCTTGGCAGGCTCAGCAGCCAGCAGCTGTCTGAGTGAAGAGATGCCTCTAGCTTCAGTGGGCCAGGACCTGGAGGCAGAGCTGAAGCCCAAGGGTGAGGGGCTTTCACCCAGCCCCGAGAGCCTGACACTTTGAACTCGGACTTCTAGCCTCCCAAACTGTAAGAGAATAAACTCCTTTTTCAAGCCATCCCATTTGTGGTATATATTCCTGTCAGAGGGGCACTAGGTAACCAGAACACAAGCGCCAGAGATATAACCTATCCAGGGTTATGAAAATTATTGGCATTCAATGAAGTTTATTGAACAATACGTACCAGGCACCATGCTGGACCTTAGGGATTTCTACTGTTTCTGTTTAGCTTTAAATAACTTCCAGTTTCTTCACAGTTTTCAGTTAGAAAGTATGAATTTCCCACTTTTAATGATCTCTCTAGTCTCTGAAAACCTGTGTCATTGAATGTTAAGATACAGTAATTGTCACATTCTATCTTTAATACCATTTCTCTTTTTTTATATATTGCTTTCTAGTTGTTTTTAGTATGTACAAAATGGCTCTCATTTGAATCTTGTAACATTTTGTTTTAAATTACTTACAAATGAGAGGACTACAATCCTGTTAAAGCAAACACACAATGTGAAAAAATATAGAAAGTAGAATTCTTTCACACATACATACAAGGTCAAAGTGGTAAATTTTCAGTACTTATTTTTTTAAGCTGCCACTGAATTGTTCTAAAATGGTACCACAGATTATAATAGCACTTTCCCTACTGCTTCATGCACACCGTGCTATTAATATGATTGACCCACAACTTGTGTAGGAAGATTATAGACCAAAACACTGTCTTGTGGTTTAGCTTTGCTGATTGGAATGTATTGTTAAATTCTTGCTGTAAAATGGAAACACAACTGCAAAAATTCAGTCTAAATGTAATACTGACTATATATGGTGTATTAGTAGAATGCTTTTTAAGTGAGGGAGGGCATGGTAGCAATGGACTGAAAAAACAGCATAGTCTGAGATTATAGACAACTTTTTTTTTTCCCTAAACCTACTCATCTGATTGGACCGATAAACAACATCTAGATAAATGAAGAAAAGATTAAAGTTGTCAAGGATTTCATATTACTTAGATCCATGATCAATGTCTCTGGAAGCAGTAGTCAAGAAATCAGACAATATATTGCAGTGGGCAAATCTGTTGCAAAAGATCTCTCTCAAGTGTTAAGGAGCAAAAGATGTCACTTTGAAGACTAAGGTGTGCCTGGCCCTAGCCATGGTATTTTCAATAGCCTCATATGTATGTGAAACCTGCACAACAAACAAGGAACACCAAAGAAAAATGGATGCCTTTGAATTGTGGTGTTGGTGAAGAATAGGGAAAATACCATGCCCTGCTAGAAGAATGAACAAATCTGTCTTGGAGGAAGTATAGCCGGAATGCTCCTTAGAAATGAGAATGTCCAGACTTCGTCTCATGTACAATGGTCATGCAGTCAGAGGGGACCAGCCCCAGGAGAAGCATATCAGGCTTGGTAAAGTAGAGGGTCAGCAAGAAAGGGGAAGGCCCTCAAGGAGATGGACCGACACAGTGGCTGCGATGATGGCCTCAAGCCTAGCAATGTTTGTGAGCACTGTTCTGTTCTGTTACACGTAGGATCACTGTGACTTGGAACCAACTCCATGGCACCTAACAACAACAATTAGTTAATTCCCAGGTATGAGGTGGCCTCAAAGGGCAGACGGTCTGTACATTAGAATATATTATTAGCTGAAGTCACTTTTGGGGACTATTAGTAATTCAACCATCTGACGAAATCCCTTATATATTTCAAAAGTCAATACTGAATTTTTTTCTTTATCAATAATTTTATGCTTTTTTCCAAAGCTCTAATCACACATAGTTAGTGACACTATCTTCAACGTCAATTCTGAATTCAGATGAAAACAAAGTAATTTTTTTCTTCTTAATTTGTTTCAGGGAGGAAATGTGCATGTACACACACATAAACACACACATACACACAACATAGCTCTATTCCAAAATTTCAACCAGTTACAAAAGTTTCAGTTTTATGAGTAAGAATTGCATTTGTATTTTGCTTTCCTCACTGTGTCCTCGTGGTCACTGCCAAGTGAGTGTTCACATGGCAGATGTGCTAACACCATCCTACAAACCTGTCATTTCACACATATTGTTTTCATAAATTTACTACCTCCCTCTGTGCAAACATATGATTTTCTTCTTCAATTCACCTGAAAATTGCTTCTTCAAGCTTTCATTTGGAACAGTATGGATTTGGGTGTTGTCAGCAGTCCAGGGATATATTTGAATAAAGTCATATTCCCCAGATGTAGGGCAATGTCATCAATCACACTTGTGACAGGACTTTATCTGCTGGCCCCATAAATCTTTGGCTCAAAAATGAGCAAAGTCCCTCACTTAGGAACATGGTCCAGAACTGCACCTGATAGAGTCTTTCTATCAAATTCTAGGTGACTGGAGCGTGGTTTTCCCAGATGAAGTTTGCGCCTGTGGATGTGTTCGTTGGCTGTAAAGCCCTTCCCCTAAATACTTTTTGTTCCAGCAAAAGAGAATTGTATTAAGATAGCCACTTTTATAGGCAGCTAAAGTTCAAGTATAAGTGAAATATAGGCAGAACTTTTATTCCTCCTGAAATCAGGCACTTGGAGGGACACCAAAGGAAAGTACCACGTATGGACAGAAGTTCCAGATTGAGTAGAATTCTCTGAAGCAGAAAAATGTTCAAATGTCAAGGAAAGCACATTTTCTAATATCTATTTTTAAATTATGAATGTGATACAATAATCCACCTTATCAAAAAAAGAAAAAATTCCAATAATACCAACAGCTAGCATATTCGTATTTATTAGTTTAAATGTTTTGTACCAGTATCACTCATATCTGAATTTTTGTTTATTTATAAAAATTACAGTCCAATTTTATGTAATAATAATAATACTAACAACAACAACTAATATTTTTGGGCATTTAGCTAATGTGTGCTTTCCAGTGCCAGTGGACAAACCTATGAGATAAGTATTACGATGCATTTCATTTCAAAAGTAGGAAAATGGAAGTTTTGAGTGGTACTTTTTCCAAGACACAAATTTAGTTAGGTTTGGTGCTTTGCTTATACACAATTTTACTGTATTGGCTCTTTTGATCTTTACTTTAAATTAACGTTATGACATCAGATTTACTTTCCATATTGCTGTGTGTTGGTGTTAGGTGCCGCCAAGCGGGTTCTAACTCAGGCCAACACTATGCACAAGAATGAAACACTGCCTGGTCCTGTGCTTTCCTCACAACCGTGGCTTTGCTTGGGCCCATTGTTGCAGCCACTGTGTCAACCCCTATTGTTGGGGGTCTTCATCTTTTTCACTAACCCTCTAGTTTACCAAACATAATACTCTAGGGCTGCCCCACCTGATAACATGTCCAAAGTACGTGAGCTGAAGGCTCCCCACTCTAGCTTCTAAGGAGCATTCTGGCTGTACTTCTTTTAAGACAGATTTGTTCTCTGGCATTCCATGGTGTATTCAGTATTCTTCAACAATGTCACAGTTCAAATGCATGAACTCTTCTGCAGTCTTCCTTATTAATTGTCCAGCTTTTGTATGCATATGAGGCAATTGAAAATACCTTGGCTTGGCTCAGGTGTACCTTAAAGGTAACTTTGAGGTGTACCTCAAAGAGACATCTTTGCTTTTTAACACTTTAAAGAGGTCTTTTATTTATTTATTTATTTAATTTTATTTTGATTTGGGTGAAGATTTACAGAGCAAATTCACTTTCCATACAGCAGTTCA
>NW_006921654.1:12266488-12269334 GCF_000298275.1 Orycteropus afer afer
GGGTCCAAGATTATCTTCTGTGTCTGTGTTAATTGGTTTCCCTTTTCTTTGTTGAAGAGGGTCTGTGCAGTCCTTCTGCCTAGTCTGCCATCTTGCCGGAACCTAAAGAGGTCTTTTGCAGCAGATTTGCCTAATGCAATACACTGTTTGATTTCTTGACTACTGTTTTCATGGACTTTGATTATGGATCCAAGTAAAATGAAATTCTTGACAACTTTAATCTTCTCTCCATTAGTCATGATTGTGCTTATTGGTCCAGTTGTGAGGATATTTCTTTTCTTTATATTGAGGTGTTATCCACATTGAAGGCTGTAGTAATGCCCACGAATGGCAACCAAACCAGACCTACTGCTGTTGCATTTGTTCCCATGCACAGTTTGCCTATAGGATAAACTGCCCCATGGGGTTTCTAAGGCTGCAGATCTTTATGGAAGCAGACTGCCACATCTTTCTCTCATGGAGAGGCTGGTGAGTTTGAACTGCTCAACTTTTAGTTAGCAGCTGAACTCTTTAACCACTGCACCTCCAGGGCTCTTTCCATTAAGTGTTGGTGCTATAAAAATGGAATTATTTGTAACAGAATTTCTGACTCATTCTTTCTCTGTGTGGCCTCTGTGATTATCCTCTCACTTGTCAGTGGCTGTGATTACCTTGAACTCAGCCCTGCAGCTGAGTTAACTAGCAGGAATGTATCCAAGTTTTAAACATTTTGGGTGACATAGACTGCAGCCTTTCCTCTTGCTGAGAGCCATGAAAAAGAGGAGTCTAAACCTGTGCTGTTCCTTTCTTTCAAATGCTTAGTCCTCTTCAGAATCTGCCCAGCTTTCTTCACTCTCCAGTGTGTGTGTTTGTCTTATTATTTTTTCTCCACAATCTGTGCAATGCTATAGGTGCTATGCTGTGATGATAGACAGGTTTCAGCAGTTTCCAGATGCAGACCGTCTAGAACAAAGACACTGGCTATCTACTTGCAAAATTCAGCTAATCCAAACCCTATGGATCACCATAGAAGACTGTACAACCAGCAACTGATCACGGAGATGGTGTATGACCAGGCGAGGTATGTTGTATTACATTTAAGGTTGCCATGAAGAGAAGCCATCTTGGCGACAGCTAACAGCGGCAACCCCTGCAGCATACCTAGTTTGGTAGGAGCTTTCTCAACCATCCCATGAGTAGTAGCTTGCTGACATTTCCCTTTGCTCCAGCCTTCATTCTGTGAGCATGGTCATCTGTATACGTGAGAAGTGTGGTATGGTATAATGGTAATTTTCCTTTTATTCTTGCCATCCACAGACGTTCGTCCATTGAGTCCCCCAAATGATTCTGGACTGATGTTGAACCAGCGACCACAGAATCCCTAGGGATTTCCTTCGAAGACTCACATACTTAGCTCTTGGAGTGCTCTGTGAGCATCTCTGCAGATATGGTTGTAACAACGGTTCATTTTCAAAGCTTTTCAGGTGATTCTGAAACCTGATCAATTTTGAAAGACACTTAAACCAGTTCTTAAGCTACAGTATTCTTGACCTTGCTCAACAGCAAAATGCATCATGACAAATTAAGTTTTAAAAGATGTATAAGACTTAAAACTATGGAAATATGAACAAAATCATTTCTGGACAATGGAAGTAATACAGTCCAAGAAACAGAAGAGAGGTGAGGTGCATGTAGTTCCTGTGGCATTCCTGAACTGTTGCATGCTGGTGGGAAATTAGTTTGAGGCCAGAGTTTGGAGGACCTTGGTGGTCAAACTAAGGATAACAAAGTTCATTCTCTAAATAATGGGAAATGAGCTAAAGGTTTTGAAATAAAGAGTGAAATCCTTCAAAAAAGACTCATCTAATAGCCTGTATAGGAGCTCTGGTAGTGTAGTGCCTAAGATACTTGACTGCTAACCAGAAGTTTGGCAGTTCAAACCCACCAGCCACTCCTCAGAAGGAAGGTTGGGCAATCTACTTCGGTAGTGATACCGCCTTGGAAGCCCAAGGAGGGGTTGCTATGAGTCGGGTCTGACTTGACGGCACGTAACAACAACAACAATAGCCTGTATTGCACTGACGAACATCAAGAGACTAGACGCGAAAAGACCATTTGCAATATTTTAGGAGAAAGTAATTGTGGACTTGAATGAGGGGTTGGTCACTGCCACGTAAGGGTTGTGACAGATGTGAAAGCTAATGATCAACAGAAGAGAGGGTAGTGTCAAGGGTACCACTGAGGTTTTAAATGCAAGTGATTTAGAGACTGTCCTGCCATTTATAACAAGTAGGAACAGAGAAGGACAAGCAGCTTTGGGGAAAAGATAAGACATTTAATTGGGGTTAAAATAATTTGAGGGGCTGCTGGTTCTTTGAAGTGGTGATAAGGTGAAGCAGTCTAAGTTCATTAATGCAATATAAAGTGTAGCAGGTGTGCAAGCTTTCTATTTTTAATAGTAAAATTCTGTTATTGAGATTTTCTCATTTAATGCAGGATACATTTTCTCATTTAATGTGGATACATTTAATAAATATTATAATTTATTCATGTTTCATATAATATATAATATTTCATTTAATAATAGGAAGATGGGGCAGTCTACTTCCATAGTGATACTGCCTCGGAAACCCAAGGAGGGGTTGCTATGAGTCGGGTCCGACTCGACGGCACATGACAACAACAACAATATAATAATAGTTTTATGTTTAAATGGTTTTCAAAACTCTATTTAAATCATTTAAAAGTGAGTCAGGGAATTATATTTGCTTTCCTAGGGCAGATTTCTAACTTTAATTATCCTGTTTTCTTTTATGGTTAATTTTTTAAAATAATATTTTATTTGTTCATTGTGAAAGTTTACACAG
>NW_006921654.1:12269508-12276033 GCF_000298275.1 Orycteropus afer afer
TTTTTTAAAGAAGCACTGTACTCATGGGTAATAACCTTTAGTGTGTGTGTCAATCTGTTATTTTGCTAAAAGGTGACCACAAAATAGTTTTGGTTTAAAGATTAAAGAGTATCTCAGGGCAGTGGTCTCAGGGCATCCGCTAGTCTCAACTGGTCCAGTCAATTTGGACTGTTTAAGTTCTTTTCTATGTTTTTCTCTTAATCTGTTAGGATCCATCTGCTGTGGCCTTGATCAGAATGGTCTGTAGTGGTAGCCTGGCACCATGTGATTGATTTTTATATTATGTTTTAATTCCGACATTATAATTCCCATTATTCTTAATTGGTATTTAAAAATAGATTTTTAAAAAATTAGATTTTACAGTATATATAGGAAAAGTCACAAATCGTAAGTGTGGACTTTGAAGGATTTTTTACTAAAAAATCACTACCCGCCCTCGTCCAGCAGAAACCATTTCTATCTCTACTCATGAGTTTAGCCGAACAGGAATAGGATGGGCTATTTTTGTGTCTGGTTTCTTTCACTCGAAGTTATATGTGCATTGTTCATTCTGTTACATCAGAAATAGTCATTCTGTATTATTATTTTTTATTGCTGTGTAGAATTCCAGTAATCTTGATCAACATTTGCAGTGTTTCTGTTTGCCTCTATTAACATAACGGTGTTTTGAGCACACCATGCCACTCTTTTGGTTAATATATGCATGCATGTGTATTGAGTCTATGTTTAGATGTGTGTTTGTTGGGTCATAGAGTGTGTTACGTCTGTCTTTAGCAGACGGTGCCAAAGACTTTTCCAAAGTGGAAGTGGTGAGAATTCCAGGTTCTCTGTTCATCCAGACATTATTGCTCTTCTGAGCTGTGGAGGCGATTCTGACTCAGAGGACCCTGTCTGACAGAGTAGAACTGCCCCCTAGGGTTTCATAGGCTATAATCTTTGCAGGGTCAAAGAGCAAGGTCTTCTCTCGCACAGAATGACTGGTGGGTTTAAAGTACTGACCTTCGATTAGCAGCCAAGCTCTTACCCATTACACCACTGGCACTTCCTTCATCCTTGCTAGTGACTGGTATTTTCTGCCTTCTAATTACACCCCAATTAATGCAATTATAAATCATTGTGCATTTAGTTTATGTTTTTCTGATGATTATGAAGTTGAGCATCTTCTCATATGTTTATTGACCACAAATTTTCCCCCTTTGAAAAGAGATTATTAAACGTTCTTGGCCATTTTTCAATCATTTGTGTATCTTTTACTATTGATTGGTATGGGTTCTTCATACATTCTGAATACTGCCCTTTTGTTTATTAAATATGTTGTGAATGTATTCTCCTACTTCGTGTTACACATTTTTATTTTCTTAATGTTGTTGTCAATAGTCTCTTTAGTGAGGCCACTTTCTTAATATTAATATAGAATAATTTATGCAAACTTCAACTTGTGATTATTCTTTAAGAAAACTTTGCCTATTTCAGTGTCATAAAGATATTCTGGGTCAAGTTCCAGAGGTTTTATAATTTTTCCTTTACATTTTTATTCCTTTCATTTTTTTTTACGCTTAGCATTTATATTTTTGTTCATGATGTGAAGTAGGTTGTCAAGTTTAGTTATTTTCCATAGACAATGACAAAACACATATCTTTAAACAATGATCAGACACAATTTATTGAAAAGCCTATTCTATCCCAACTGTTCTGCAGTGATACATGGTTCATAAATTGAGTCTTTGCTTCTGTGTCATTCTCAACCTTGACTATTCCATCTTTTTTTAATCTGTAGTGACACTGCAGAAGAAAGACCTGGCAAACTGCTTCTGTAAAGATTACAACCAGGAGAGCCCCGGGGAGCTCAGTTCTACTCTGTACATACAGGGTCACCATGAGTTGGAAATCACATGATGGCAGTAGCTTTTTTGGGGTTTTGTGCCCCTTATTGGCTGCTTTCCTTTTTTACATCAGTTCCCACTTTCCTCTTGATGTTCTTTCACCTCCCAAATGAAGTACTTGCACTTGTATCTTTATATCAGGATCTACTTCCACAAAAGCTCAAACTAAGAAAGATTTGTCATCACCATGTTTTGCTGTTTTTCTGCTTTGTGGCTATTGCTTGAGAATTAGAAAGTGCCTTCTGGGTGAAAGTACTTTTAATATCAACTTCAATTCTCTGCTCTTCTTTTTTCCTTGGGTTCTTGAACCTTCATGTCCTTACTGATTTGATAGCTCTCTGATGCCTCAAACAGACTTTAAAAAAATATATCTAGCAAGTACAGTTCTCAGTGGGAGAGCTGACCCTGCATAACTGATAGCAGAAATAAATTTCATTCACAAATCCATATGTGAATTTTTTAAAAAAACAACAAAAGATGAAAACAACTTTTAATCAGAACTAAAATCAGTTACCACCTTCTTCCATGACATTTGAAAACTCAAGGAATGCTCAAATTAAAAAGCAAGCAATTTTATATTTCTGAGGCATTCCTACATTACAACTCTTCCAATCACCTCTGATTCTTTATTTTCTGCCAATCTGCATATTTTTTTTCTGTAGTTTCCTTTGTTCTAGGAAAAATTAGGCTTTCATATTTGCTATTGCTTTCATGAAATGTGCAGGGAGTAATTATCTGACTTTTAAGGACCTTTCATTTTTTTCTTTGGGGATTAAGGCAGTAAGTAAAAATGCATTCCTATTTCTCTCTATTTTCGATCTAGTATATAGTTCAAGAAGCGCACAGTGCTGCATTTTGAATTTAGAGAGAGGCACTGAGGGGAAGTTTGTTTGTCCTACATTAGAAAATCAATACACCACATCAACAGAACCAAGGAAAAGAACCTCATGATCATCTCTATCAATGCAGAAAAGAGCATTTAATAAAATCCAACACACTTTCTTGATGAAAACCCTAAAGAAGATTGGAGTGGAAGGGAAATTCCTCACTATGATCCAGGGCATATATGAAGAGCCAAAGGCTAACATACTTAATGGAAAAAGATGAGAGCTTTCCCCTTGAAATCAAGAACAAGACAAGGGTACCTGATCCCACCAATTCAGCATTATATTAGAAGTCCTAGCCATAGCAATAAGAGAAGAAAAAGAAATAAAAAGTGTCTAGACTGGAAAAGAAGACGTAAAATTATCTCTATTTGAGGGTGATATAATTCTCTGTATAGAAAATCCCAAAGAGTGTACAAGTAAACTTCCAGAGCTAATAGAGGAATATTGCAAAGTTGCAGGGTGTAATGTCGACAAAGAAAAATCAGTTAGGTTTCTATACACTAGCAATGAGGAATCAGAAAGGGAAATTAGGAAACCAATTCCATTGACAATCACATCGAAGATAATAAAACACATAAGAATAAATCTAACTAGGGATGTGAACGACTTATACAATGAAAGCTATAAAATACTGCTGAAAGAGATTAAAGAAGACTTAAGTAAATAGAAAGATGTTCCAAGGTCATGAGTTAGAATACTTAAAATTGTCAAGATGTCAATACTACCTAAAGTAATCTATGGATTTAATGCAATCCTGATCAAAATTCAACAGCTTTCCTCACAGAAATGGAAAAACCAATCTTCAATTTTCTATTGAAAGGTAAGAGGTCCTCAATAGCTGAAACAATGTTGAAAGAGAAGAAAAAAGTAGGGGGTCTCATGTTTCCTTATTTTAAAACATACCATACAGCTACAGTAATCAAAATGACTGGGTACTGGTATAACAATAAATATTTAGACCAATGGAATAGAATTTAGAGTCCAGAACTAAACCCACACATCTATGGTCAATTGATTTTTGACAAAGATGCTAATTCCTTTTGGAAATGGAGAAAAAAGGGGCTCTTCGATCAATAGTGCTGGGAAAATCAGATTTCCACATGTGGAAAAATGAAATAGGATCCTTGCCTCACACCATATACAAAAAAAATTAAATTGATTAAAGACATAAAATTGTAAACTAAAACCATAAAATTCTTAGAAGAACAAGCAGGAGCAATGTTGTCAGGTCTAGGTTTTGACAGTGGATTATCTAATATAATAACAAAAGTACAAACAGCAAAAGACAAATAAGTGGGACTTTATAAAAATTAAAATGTTTTGTTCAACTCTACCAACT
Source organism: Orycteropus afer afer (assembly GCF_000298275.1). Classification (NCBI taxonomy): domain Eukaryota; kingdom Metazoa; phylum Chordata; class Mammalia; order Tubulidentata; family Orycteropodidae; genus Orycteropus; species Orycteropus afer. Next base: position 12,273,618 of record NW_006921654.1, read on the forward strand.
GGGAGAACATCTTTGGAAACCGGATATTCATCAAGAATTTAATAATAGAAAAATATATAAAGCTTCAACAATTTAACAACAAAAAGACAAATAACTCAATCATAAAATGGTCAAAGACTTGAATAGACATATCACCAAAGAGGACATTCAAATGACCACCAAACATATGTAAAAATGCTCTGTGTCATTAACCATCAGACATATGCAAATAAAAACCACAATGAGATACCAGTACATTCCACTAGGATTGCTCAAATTAAAAAACAAAAACAAAACAAAAAACATCAGAAAAATAACAAATATTGGCGAGGATGGGAGAAATTGGAAACCTTATCCATTGCTAGTGGGGATGCAAATGGTACAGCTGCTATGGAAAACAGTGTGGCGGTTCCCCAATAAACTAAAAATAGAACTACCCCCCAAAAGAACCCTACCTCACTGCCATCAAGTCAGTTCTGACTTATAGTGACCCCATTGGATTTCTAAGTCTCTATATCTTTACAGAAATAGACTCCTTCACCTTTCTTCCATGGAGAGGCTGGTGGTTCAAGTCCAAATGTCTTAACCATTACACCACCAGAGCTCCTAGAACTACCCTACAACCCAGCAATTCCACTTCTAGCAATATACCCAAAAGACTTGAAAGCAGAGACTCAGGTAAAGATTTGTACACCAGTGTTCATTGAAGCACTATTTACAGTGCTAAAAGGTAGAAACAACCTAAATGCCCATCAACAAATGAACAGATTAAAAAAAAAAGTGGATACACACACACACACACACACACATAAACACACACATGCACACACATATAGAATGGAATACTACTCAGACAGTAGGAGAAATGAAGTCTGTATACAAACTACATTATGAATGGATCTTGAAGACATTATGCTGAGCAAAATAAGTCAATCACAAAAGACAAATATGTATGACCTCGAAAAAAGGAAAGTCATTGTTTAGAGACACTGAGTATCTATTAATGATGGATGATGGTTTAATAATTTGGAAGAGTATAGTAGTAATTGTTACACTACATGGTGAACACAGTCAGTCACTGATTTGTCCATAGAAATTTGTCAATTAGCAAACGTTTTGTTATGTATATTTTTACCACAATAAACAAAATGGGGGGGGGGAGACAAGAAAAGGCAAATGTACAAAGTTTATTAGTGGTTACCTGAGGTGGGAGGGAGGGGGAAAAGGGAGGTTAATGGTGATGGAAAAATTCCATTGATTAAGGGTAGGGTTGGACAACCAATTATTGTAATTACCATCAATAAGCTGTACACCTGTAAAAAGTTGAATTGGCAAAAGTTGTGTGATAGATATATTTACATCAGTGACACCCCCCCCCCAAAAAAAAAAGAAAGAAAGAAAGAAAGAGTTAGCTGCTGAGGTTGCTTATGTCCAACCCCACATGGCATGGGATTTAGTTCCATCATTTAGAGGGTTAGGGTCATGGTTTTGTGGCACCTCCCAGTTAATTGGTCTGTCCCGTCCCGCGGGACAGTCAACCTAGGACCTGGAGGAGGGGGTGGAAATGGAAGGGACAAGAGATGCGAAGAATGGAGACAAGTCGAAAGCCCGATCAAGTCTCGTTTATTGAAATTCAAACAAATACTTATATATGGTAAAGGAAAGGGGCAGGATCAAGGAATGGGGTGATGTGACGTTGCTGCTGATGGTGAAATAGGGAAACCTATAAAAAATAGATACGTGGCAAGAGGCGGGGAAATTTAGAAGTGCTGAATCACTTCTATACAGAAGTGAAGGCTCAAGACAGGTCTCGAAACTCAAACTTAGGTCTGAAGATGTCCAACAGGCCCAAAACAAAGAAGGGAAGTATTGTGACCTTGTTAAGATGAATAGAATGCCGTGGTGCGGCTCTCCACATTGGTCTAATAACGTGTTTCATGTTTCTGTTCTACCTCCTATTTCATTGTGTAGTGCTTGGAGTCTTAAAGCTTGCAAATGGCCATCCAAGGCACCACACATTGGTCTTACTTACCTGCAATAACAGAGGAAGAAGAGGAGTCAGGAATAGGGGGAGAATATGGAATGTGTGGCTACTTGCCTCCATGAACAATTACCTCTTTTGCCAGGAGACTAGGAGAACTGGATGGTGCCAAGCCACCATTCCTAAACATTTTGATCAAAGGTTCTGTAGAAGATTTCTGATCAAAAGGGAAAAAATACAGAACAGAATTTCAAATTCTCATGGATATTAGTCTTTCTGGAGCCCTGGAGGGTGGATGAGCCCCTGAAATGGTTGCCCTGAGATAATCTTTAAAACTTAAACCAAAAATATCTCTGCCTAAAAAAAAAAAAAAAAGGTGGGGACCAGGTTTGCTGGTCCAATAGAGCCTGGTGGAACTACTGAGACTATGGCCCCTAGCTGCCCTTCAGGTCTGGA
>NW_006921654.1:12276523-12332718 GCF_000298275.1 Orycteropus afer afer
CAAACCAAACACACTGCTGTCGAGTCAGACCCAACTCATAGCGACCCCTCCTTGGGTTTCCAAGGCGGTATCACTAGGGAAGTAGATTGCCCAACCTTCCTTGGAAACCCAAAGAGTGGTTGCTATGAGTCGAATTGACGGCAGTGAGTCTACACGGAGTCAAATTGAGAAAGGCAACTCAAAAATGAAGTGCGACCCCTAGGGGCAGTGAGTCTGTGTTAATGAGGGAAGAACACCTCAGAAAAAGAGAGAGAATGGTGCACCTTGAAGAAGGCCACCAATGTCACTGAGCGGTACATGTAGAAATGGTTGATCGCATATGTGTTGCTTTATGTATTTTCAACAACAAAATATATACAATCTAAAGAAAAAACACAAAAACAAAAAGGGAATTAAAGAATGGTAACCAAAAAACCAAACTCACTGCCGTAGAGTGGGCTCCGACTCACAGCGACCCCTCCTTGGGTTTCTGAGGCGGTATCACTACCTTGCCCAACCTTTAGCAGTCCAACGCCTTAGGCACTACACCAACCAGAGCTCCTAAAGACTGTTAGCAGGAATAAAAAGAAAAGGGCTTGTTTGCAAAGTTCCCCATTAGGACTCATTCTGCAGATTAATAGAGAGATTACCAGTCTCCAGGATTAGCAATTCAATGATTTCCTGAAAATTAAATTTATATAAAAGAGAGGGAAAATGAACATTTCAATCTTTGTTAGTTCCAGGTCAAAGAGTCACGTCCCCATTGGATTGGAACTCTGTTTTGCAGTGGCTTTTACTGTGACTTATTTCCCAGCTCTCAGTTTATTGACTTGCTTAAGGTTTCTCTGTGGGCCAATTGGTTTCTTTGTAGTTTTTGGTTCTGGAGGCTTAGGGAGCTGTGCCCCTGCACTGAGTCACAGCTATTATACTCCATGTGACTTGTAATTTAGTGAGCTCTGTGAAGTTTGATTGTTACCCAAAGGGTAACAAATTCTTCCTTAATGAATTGTCTATAATTAAGGAGTTGGGCACAGCATCAGGATCATCTCATTTGCTGGTGTAGGGAGTGTCTGTTAACAACTGCTTGCATGTTAGAGAGAAACCAGTGGGGTTGCTGTTGTTAGGTGCAGCCGAGCTGTAACTCGTAGTGATGCCATGCTCGGCAGAACGAAACGCTGCCCGTCCAGTGCCATCCGGACATCATTGCTGTGGTTGAGTCCGTTGTTGCAGCCCCTGTGTCAGTTTGTCTCCCTCTTTTTTTTTTTCTTTTTAATTTAAATTTTTCTTGTGATTTGGGTGAAAGTTTACAGAGCAAAATTACTTTCCATACAGCAGCTCATATACACTTTGTCTCATGACATTGACTGCAATCTCCCACAATGCAACAGCTCTCTTCCCACTTCCTCCCCACAGTTACCTCTTTCCTGTGTCCTTCCCTCCCATGCATTTGTGCCCCACGAGCTGCCTCCCTGTGCACACACAGCCCTTCTATTCTCCCATTGGTCTTCCTCTTTCTTGATCACTCTCCACTTTGTCAAGCATGGGATCCTTCTCCAGGAACTGGTTCCTCCTGATAACTTGTCCAAAGGCAGAGGGGGTACCTAATGCCTTATTTATCACAAGGACAAGTTGCAGTCAGAATATTTGTCCCATAGTATCAAAAGAATGTCTAGAAAAACATGTATCAAGTTTTATCATCATAAAATTGCAGAAAAGGAGTTTCCTCTTTTCTCTCTAAGAAAGAATACAGTTTGGTAGAGAGGATCCAAGATGGTGAGCTAGGCAGATACACTACTGAGACTCTCTGCAAAAACGACCCAAGTAACCAGGTGAAACACACACTGATGACGACAGTCCTAGAACCCTGAGCTTCAAAGGAAAGTATATAGGAGTAGTTCACATACCAACTAGAGGAGAACATGGAGTGCTAAGAGTGAACATGGGGTGAATTGCCAGCCGGCCTGGACAGCATGGTCATTTTGAATTAACGGCAGGAACCAGATAACCAGGTCTGCTCTTCCAAGATGGCCCTGGCTTCCACACCAGTGTCTGGTAACCAGCGTGGTGTGATCACCCCGTTTACCCTTGTCTGGTGGCTGATCAAGCCTCCCTCCACTGGCCTTCTCCTACCTGCTGTTCCACTCAGCTCTCCTCTGCCATCCCCCGGGGCCCCCCACCTGTTACTCCTGTCCCCTGGAGGCCTGAGGCACACGGCCACCACCTCAGATGTCTGCACCTGGAGCTTGTGCCTGTGCTGTGTTGCTTATGTTAATCCTTTCTTCCTATTTCTTTCCTTTCCCCTTCACTTCTTTTTAATTCCTCTTCTCCTTTTCTTTTCTTTCTTTTTCTCCCGCTATCAGGTAGGAGCCAGTGACTCTACCCTGGACTGAGGCAGAGGCCACCGCACCTGCATGTTTGGTGGCTGGAGCTTACACTGATACCATGCCACTATTTTTCCATTGTTTTCCTTTTTCTTTCTTCTTATTCTTCTCTCTCCCTGCCTGTTTTCTTCCTCTTCCTTACTCCTCATTTTTTCTCCTTTTTCTCATCACACAGGAGCCAATGATTCCACCCAGCCATACCTGCTACACAAACACATAGATTTGGCCACTAGAGCTTGCACTGATTCTGTTGCTTTTTTTTTTTCTTTCTTTCTCTTTTTTTTCCCTTCTTCTTCCCCTCCCTTTTTGACTCAATCAGTCAGGAGTCAGTGACCCTACACAGACATATCCATCACACTTGCTGCCCCACCCAGTGGGTGAGTGCCACCACCCACTGCGGCACCACTGGACTGATGACAGATGGTAGCCAGCACTGTCCAAGCCTGGCCTTCGCTGCTGCTGTAGACAACCAGTGATCAGAGACTTGTGCCCACACTCCCACTACTACCACGTTCGCCTAGAGCCAATCAGTAGGTGCCCCAGTGCTGCCAAAGTAGGGGGAAGAATAGCACATCTAACCTGCTGCCCATATGTATTTAAATAAAACAAAACAAAAAAGCAAGATGAAGCAAACCAATGTACAATCAACAAATGAATACAATACCACCACAATGTTTTGGAGACAACAGAAAATTTCAAATCACACACACACACACACACACACACAGGACAGGATGGCTCAAAAAAATGACAAAAATACAGAGCCACAAAATCTTCTGGAGGAAGAAATGGTATTGGAACTACCTCATGAAGAATTAAAAAGATTTATATTTACGACCCTTCAGCAGATTAAGAGAGATGAAGGAAAGCAAACATAACACCAAAGAAATCATAGGCAAAAATCAAAGGAAACACAGACAAAACTCTGGAAGTATTCAGGGCAGCAGTACAGGAACATATTGACAAAATAAATAGAAAATTAGAAACCATGCAAAAGCAGCAGCATTCTAGCTGTACTTCTTCCAAGACAGATTTGTTCATTCTTCCAGCAGTCCATGGTATATTCAATATTCTTTGCCAACACCGTACCTCAAATGTGTCACTTCTTCGGTCTTCCTTATTTATTGTGTAGCTTTCACGTGCATATGAGGTGATTGAAAACACAGTTCTCGGGACCGGCGTACCGTTTGCTCTTTAGCACTTTGAAGCGGTCTTTTGCAGCAGATTTGCCCAATGAGCTGTCATGTGATTTTCTGACTGCTGCTTCCATGGGCATTGATTGTGCATCCAAGTAAAATGAAATTCTTGACAATTTCAGTCTTTCTCCATATATTATGATGTTGCATATTGGTCCAGTTGTGAGGATTTTTGTGTCATCAGCACATTGCGGGTTGTTAATGAGTCTTCTCCAATCTTGATGTTGCGCTCTTCTTCATATAGTCCAGCTTCTCCATTTGCTAAGCATACAGATTGAATAAGTGAAGGAGTACAGCTCTGACACACACTTTTCCTGATTTCAAACCACACAATATCCCCTTGTTTTGTTCAAATGACTATCTCTTGGTCTATGTACAAGTTCCTCATGAGAACAATAAAGTATTCTGGAATTCCCATTCTTCGTAATGTTAGCCATAATTTGACATGATCCACACAGTAAAATGCATTTGCATAATCAATAAAACATAGGTAAACATCTTTCTGACAGTCTCTACTTTCAGCCAAGATCCATCTGATATCAGCAGTAATCATCCTTCTTTCCATTCCTCTTCTGAATCTGACTTGAATTCCAGCAATAATGCAAAAGTTTAAAGTAACAGAAAGCAGTACAGTCTGGTGAAGGTGTGGAGAGACTGGAACCCCCAGACAATGCTGGTGGCTCTATAAAATGGTACAACCACTGTGGATAATGGCATGGCACTTCCTTATACGTTTAGAAATAGAAATACCATATGATCTATCAATGCCACTAGTAGCTATATATCCTACAGAAATAAGAGCCATGCATGAATCAACACCATTGTTCATCACAGCACTATTCACAATAGCAAAAAGATGGAAACAACCCAGATGACCATCAAAGGATGAACAGATAAAGAAACTATGGCACATACACACAAGGAAATACTACACAACATTGAAGAATAATGACTAATCTGTGTGAAACACCTCCTAAAATGAATGAACTTAAAATGAAATTCTAAGTGAAATTATTCAATCACAGAAAGAAAACTCTGTATGAAACCACAACTATAAAAACCCAAGAAAAAATTTACGAACAGAAAGAAACATTCTCTGAAAGTTGCCAGGGTTGGGAGAGGAAGGGGAGAAAATCTCTAAGTAGAGGGCAAGCTACTGACATCAAGTCAATTCTGCCTCATAGTGACTGTATAGGATAGAAGAGAACTGTCCCATAGGGTTTCTGAGGCTGTAAATCTTTTTTTTTTTTTTTTTTTTTTTAAATAATTTTGATTTGGGTGAAAGTTTACAAAGCAAATTCATTTTCCATACAGAAGTTCATACACATTTTATTTCATGACATTGATTCCAATCTCCACAATGTAACAGCTCTCTCCCCACTTCCTCCCTGTGGTGACCTTTTCCCAATGTTCTTTTTTCCTATGTATTCCTGCCCTCTGAGCTATCTCCCTGTGCAAAAACTGCCCCTATGATCTCCCAGGATTGATTGTCGTAAGGATGTTCACCTTATATGCTGTCTTCTGTTTGACTAGAAGGCACAAGAGTGACTTCAATTCCAGGCCTGAGGGTGACTGGGATCCATAGTGTCAGGAATCTCACTAGGCTCTATCAAGCCAGTAAGGCTTTTTTATGATTTTGAGTTTTCTTCCATATTTTTTCTCCTACTCTATCCAGGATCTCCTGCACTGATCCCTTTCTGAGTGATTGACACCAGTAGCTGGGCACCATCTAGTTCTGGTCCCATGATCACATACGCTAAGGTTTGCATGCTCCACTAGTCCCTTGACTGTGTCCATGTGTCTTTGGTCTTCTTCATTCTTCTTTGCTCTGGATGTGCAGAGACTAGTTGTTGCATCTGGATGGGTATTTGCAAGCTTTTAAAACCATAGTTGTTACTCACCAAAGTAGGATGTACAAGACTGTTTTTGTGTAGTATGGTATGACAGTGGAGCTTGAGGCCCCCGTGACCATGGTCCCAAGCCCACAGGTCCAACAACTCGCTTCCTCAGCGTGGCTGGCTGTGGCTGAGAAGTTATAACTTTGCCCCCTGTTAGTTCTATTTATATGCACATTCTTATAGCACCTACAGATATATATGTAGGAATATAGTCTGCCAAACTTTTATATGGTCAAGAGTGTATTCCCTTTTGCTAGACATACCTGATTATTCAGCCTGTCTGCTTGTGTACCTACCCACAGATTAATGTTTGTTATTACTGATAATGCAGTATTATATTTGTAAAAGTGTTTTTCTTTGTTGTCTATACCAATTGTGTACCTCTCTGTGTCTTCCTTTTCCTTAGTGTTATTGTGTTGGTCACTCGCTTTTGGTATATTAAAGCTGTAAATCTTTATGGAGGCAGGGTGCCTCATCTTTCTTCTGTGGAGCAGCTGGTGGGTTTGAACTGCTGACCTTTTGGTTAGCAGCCCAATGCTTAACCACAGTGCTATCAGAGCTCCTTAACTAGAGGGTGGACATGTATTAAGTTGGGTGAAGGAAAAGGTAATACACAATTAGGAGCAGGTCAGCACAAAATGACCAAGACAAAGGAAGACACTGGGAAGAATATAGAGTTAAAAGCAACAAGGTAAATACTATTACACACACAGTCCTGCAATAACAATAATTACAATAATCTGAATGGATACATGGCTACTGAAGCTGAACAGGTGTGGGAAGGCAAATGGAACTACATCCATGAATATATGTAGGTTTAACAGAGGCTATTTCTATGTATGTATTTATATATGCTACAAATACATTCATCAATATAGTGAAACATATAAGGGAAAAAATTAGGAAAACTTCTTAGCTGTAACTGAACACCTTGAAGCATCGGGGCTCAGGACCTTAGTCTTGGGGGGACATCAAGGTCAAATGACACAATACAGTTTACAAAGACAATGTTCTACACCTACTTTGGTGAGTAGTGACAAGGGTCTTAAAAGCTTGTGAGTGGCCACCTGAGGTGCAACTATTGATCTCTCCCTGTCAAAAAGCAAAGAAGAATGAAGAAAATCAAAGATACGTGGGAACAATTAGTCCAAAGGACAAATAGACCATGGGAACCCCAGCCTCCACTACCCTGAGACCAGAAGAACTAGATGGTGTATGGCTACCACTGCCAACCCCTCAGAAGGGATTAAAATTGGAGACCCAGGATAGACTGGGAGACAAATGTGAAGCAAAACTCAAAATCATAAAAAAGACCAGGCTTACTGGTAGATAGAGACTGATGGAACTCCCAAGACTATGCCTCTTAGTTATCTTCGAACTTGGGAGTGAACTCATCCCCATGATCAAAGGGCTGCATGCGCCCAAGGATAAAGAAGGGTGAATAGAAACAGTAAACAGAGGGTGGAAGTGGGATGAGTGCCATTACATTCTTGGGAATGCAATCAATGTCATGAAACAAATGTGTATGAATTGTTGAATGGAAAGCCAATTTGCTCTGTAAATGTCCATGTAAATCAGAATTAAATTTTTTTTAAAAAAACAATACTATTTGTTGGTATAATATTCATATCCTCCTTTGCCCCCATGAGATGTGACTCTTAAGCTGACAGAAACACATTCCCAACTCTTTAAGTGTATGAAAATATTTCCTCACTCCTCTGAATGTAAATATGTAAAATGCTGTATAAAAAGCAAGGACAGGAGGAGCCCTGGTGGGGCAGTGGTTGAAGTGCTCAGCTACTAACCAAAAGTTTGGTGATTCAAACCCACCAGCCAGTCTGCGGGAGAAAGATGTCGCAGTCTGCTGCCTTACAGCTTAGGAAACACTATGGGAAAGCTCTCCTCTCTCCTCTGGGGCTGCTATCAGTCTGAACCACTGCACAGCAATAGGTTTGAAAAGCAAGGGGAAGCAAGTAGAAGGAAGCTAGCGTGTTGTCTTAAACTCTATGTTCCTGTTTCTTGGTCCTTTTGTAAAAACCGTACCCAACCTTGGCTTCAACACCAAGCCTCACAATTCCTTGAGAGAAAGGAAGGTGTTCAGCGATTTTGATTTTAGTTGTTGCTCATCATTAAATTGTGTGTGGTCAGTAATCAGCACGTGATGTGAACCAGTGTTCAGATCAAATGCTTGAGACATGGCAACAACCTCTAAATTTTTTGTTGGAGGTGGTGATGGTGGGATAGAGAAATTCGAGGAAACAACTTGATTTGGGTAGGATAATTTTTTTCCATATGTTGTTGTTGTTGTTATGTGTCATCAAGTCAGACCCGACTCAGCGACCCCTCCTTGGGTTTCCGAGGCGGGATCACTACGGAAGTAGATTGCCTAACCTTCCTTCTGAGAAGTGGCTGGAATATAAAAGTTAGTAATATTCAATTGATAGATTATGTGTAATATCTTATATGTATCAGGGTTTTTTTAAAAATATATATCACAGACTTTTAACATATATTTATTTCATCTTTTATTCAATCACTTGTTCAAAATACTCTATGTATGATAAGATTATACCTATATGATAAGAATATTGGTAAATGGTTAGCTTAAAAAGAAAGAAAAAGAAATAGTAATGCTAGGAGGGTGTGTGCTCATTAGAAAACTCAACCATATGAGACCAAGAGGGCAGTGTTTACCCAGGGATAGAGCAAAGAAGGTGGAAAAGGGATGGGCAGGAAGGAGGAAGGGAAGGATGGGCATGGGAGGGAAGGGGAGGATGCTGTTGCGTTGTGGGCCTTGCAGTGAACGTCACACAACAGAAGATGTATGGATTGTTGAACAGGAAACCAATTTGCAAAAAGAAAGAAAAAGAAATAAGTGATTTACTTGCAAAGAACTGGCTGAACATTGGTAATTTCAACTTCTAAGTCATACACGTATTTCATTAGAGTTTGCATTGCTACAAGTAAGTGCCTTATTTAGGGCCAGATATTTGTAAGATGCTACAGATTTATGACTTTATTTATGAATGCCATGTAACACAATTTCTTTAAATTAATATTCAATAAAAGGATCTCTGGCAGTGCAGTGGGTTAAACGCTTGGCTACTAATGGAGAGATTGGGGATTCGAACCCACCAGCCATTCAGCGGGAGAAAGATGTAACAGTCTGTCTCCATACAGATTATTGTCTAGAAGACCCCATGGGGTATTGATTTGAAAAGCAAACCAGAAAATAATCTCCAGTGTGCACTGTACCAAGTCCAGATGATTTTTCTGTTTTTTTTTTTTTGACAATATGGATCTGGAAATAAGTCACAGTAGTGGATGCTTTTCTCATCCCAAATAAAAACCCCAGTGTCCATTAACTGCTTACAGTGTGCTCAAAACACATTATCACCTTCAAATTGCGTATTCCTTGGAGGCACTGCTATAAATATTCCTGTTTTATGAACAAGGAAACTGAGGCTGTGAGACTCTACAGTCACGTGGTGGGTAAGTGGCAGACTCTCAGCCTCTGCATCTTGAATCCTCTCATTGCCTGTGATCAGGAATATTTGGAATCTGTGTGAGGATTTCCTTTCCAATTGACGTGGAATAGGTTCGTAGTAAATTATCATCAAGAAACAACATTATTTGCCTTACAGGCCCATCAAAATGCTTCTTTGCTTTTTGGGTAAAGAGGCATCCCATACATTGATCCAAAAACCAAACCACACTCACTGCCTTTGAGTCAATTCTGACTCATAGTGACCCCCTTTGGGTTTCTGAGACAGTAATCTTTTTGGAAGTAGAGTGCCCCATCCTCCTTCTGTGGAGTGGCTGGTGGGTTTGAACTAGCAACCTTCTGGTTAGCAGTCAAATGCCTTGGGCACCCCACCACCACAGCCCCATTGATACTACTCCTCTATGGTTCTTGCCTGATTTTTTTTTTCTTTAAATTTTCTTTATTTTGTTGTGAATACACACAGCAAAACATACACCAATCCAACAGTTTCTACATGTACAATTCAGTGACATTGATTCTGTACCTTCCTGAAGGTGTGTAGTCATTCTCAGCATGCTTTTCTGCGTTGCTGCTCATTAACGTAACCGATGCCTCCTAAGGTCTGCCTGATTCTTTCATGTCCAAGGGAAAGGGAAATAAGGAAATGAATTCCTTGCTAAAAATGCTAAGTGTTTGACCATATGTGCACTATCAGAGGAGTGTATTTTAATACTTTAATCTAGAGCCAGCACCTACTTTGCCTGAGCAGGCATCAAGAAGATCTGGGGTGTCTCTGACTTTGATGATGAGCCTAAAGCAATGAAGGGGAGAAGAGAAAGTGACACCGGAGCATAACAGAGGGAAGGAGTGGCGTGTGGCTGGGAGCACGGGACTGGAGAGGGGTGAGCAGCAAGGTGCCTGTGGGGAAGAGCAGCCCCAGGACACCAAAGTGCCTGTCAGCTCACGCCCCCACACCCGGGCTGCCAAATACTCACTCCTGCTCTGGCCGATGAGGGATAGAATTCTTTGCCAGCTCCATGTCTTCTACTTCCGTATTTCTCTCTGGGGTTGGGAGAGCTGACCAATTTGTTGCAAATGCATGATGGATTTCATTAAGTATTCACAACTGCTGTTGAAATCACTGGAGATCTGCACAATAGAAACCCAACATGCTCTGAACAGGTTTGACAAACAGAGCAAAGATGTGAAATTTGCCAGAAATTAAAGGCTGTGCTGGTAAATTCAGACCCTTCCTATTTTTTTTTTTCCTTGAATAGCATATAATTTTATTGAGATAATGACAGTTACATGTTTTATTAATGTAGTTTGTAGGCAGGCTTCATAACATGATCTCATCACAAAATCCTGGAAGGTAATAGATTTATTATTCGATGACTTAATGCAGCAAAATATGCTTCACAGTCTGGAAAACATGAAATAAATATTAGTTGTTGCAATCGTAATGCATATGGCATTTTTGTCTTACAGATTTAAAAAATATTAAACTTTTTATTTTAGAATAGCTTTGCATTTATGGAAAAATTAAAAAAAAAAATAGTTCAGAGAGCTCACACACACCCACCCCCTCAGTTTCCCCTATTATTAATGCCTTAAATTATTAGTATGATGTTTTTTATAGCTGATGATCTGATACTGAGCCATCATTATTAACTAAAGTCTAGACTTCATATTTCCTTGATTTTACCTAATATCCTTTTTCTTTTCTAGCATGCTATTAAAGATCCCAGATTACATTTAGTTGTCATGTCTCCTTTGGATCCTGTTGGCTCTGACAGTTTCTCAGGTTTTTCTTCCTTTTGATTATCTTGACAGTTTGAGGAGTACCGGGTATTTTGTAGGATGTCACCCACTTGGGACTGGTCTGATGTTTTTTCATGATTGGACTGAGGTTACGTATTTCTGGGAGGAAGAACACAGAGGACAGTTGGCCTTCTCATCACATCATATTGAGTGTACATACTGTCAGCATGACTTACCCTTGTTGACATTGACCTTGATCACCTGACTGAGATGTTTGTTTACTTTTTGTGCCATAAAGTCACCATCTTTCCTCCCTTTCCATGATGTGCCCTTTGGAAAGAAACCCACCAGCCATTTACTTAATTGTTTTTTTGTTTTTTTTTTTTAGATTTTAACACTTCTTAGTATGCTTCTTTCATCCAAGAAGCAGATGCCAAGATAGAATTAGATTTGTACAAGATTTATTTCGGGAAACAGAATGATGACTAAAGAAGAGAGAGGACAGTAGTTGGAAGATCGTGGAATAGTCTGAAAATAATGAAAGGAGAAAAGGATGAAATGAAGGATGGGGGAGGAATAGTCTGCCCTAGCTGCCGCTCTGAGAAAGTCCAGGCCAGTAGGACTACCCAAAAGCAGTCATTGCCTTTAAAGGATTCCACATAGGCCAGAAATGGCCTGGATCTAGTATCCTCAATGTGCCCAGCCATTGACAGGGACAGCTCAGAGAAAATGTGTCCTTGGATCTGGAGATGGAGGTGCAGCAACTGAAGGCTGCCAGCCAATGATGCATGTCTCTTCACAGATCGGTGAAGGGAGATCCAACTGTGCATTTCTCTGGCCACCATGATCGCCTACCACTGAATTGATATTAACATTTAAAAACGTTTCATTAAACATTATGAGGTAGTGGTAAGTGGTAGAATTTTCACTTTCCCTGTGGGAGACTTGGTTTGATTCCCAACCAATGCACTTCATGTGTAGCCAATACTTGTCTGTCATTGGAGACATGCATGTTGCTATGATGCTGGACAGGTTTTCAGCAAAACTATTAGACTAAGAGGAACTAGAAGAAAGGCTTGACAATCTACTTCTGAAAATCAGCCCGTGAAAACTGTGGTTCACAACAGTTTATTCCACAACTGATCTGATAAAAGCATAGGACCAGGTGAGGTTTCCTTCTGTTGTTCATGGGTTGCCATGAGTTGGGAGCCAACTTAATGGCAGCTAACAATGGCAGTTAAGCAGTATCCATCTCAAACATGCTTGAGTATTTACAGGTAAAATGCTATGATGTTTGGAATTTGACTGAACATACATATTCTAGACTGACCTAAGCCGTGGTATTTTCAATAGCCACATATGCATGCTTGGCTATGCCAAGAGATTTGGAAGAAAGCTAGACAGTGGATAAGGAAGACCAAAGAAGAACTGATGCTTTTGAGTTGTGGAGTTGGCAAAGAATGCTGAAAGTACTGTGGACTGCTAAAAGAACTGACAAATCTGTCTGGAGGAAGTGCAGTGGGAATGCTCCTTGGAAGAGAGAATGGCCAGACTTTGTCTGACGTACTTTGGTCATGTTGTCAGAAGAGACAATTCTCTGGAGAAGGATATCATGCTTGATAAAGTGGATGGTCAACTAAAGAGGGGAAAGCCCTCAACAAGATGGACTGACATGGTGGGTGCAACGATGGGCTCAGGTTTAGTAGGGATAGTGAGGTTGGCACAGGACCAGGCAGTATTTTGTTCTGTTGTACATTAGGTTGCTATTAGTCAGAGACGACTCAATGGCACATAACAATGACAACATATGCATGTGAGAGCTGGACAGTGAATAAAGAAGACCACAGAAGAAGTGATGCATTTGTATCATGGTGGTGGCAAAGACTATTGAATGTACCATGGGCTGCTAGAAGAATGAATAACTCCGTCTTGGCAGAAGTACAGCTGGAATGCTCCTTGGACGTGTGAATGACCAGACTTCGTCTCACCTGCTTTGGTCAAGTTGTGAGGAGGGACAGAGGAAGACCCTGAGTGAGCTGAATTGACACTGTAGCTGTGATGGTAGGATCAGGCATAGCAATGATTGTGAGGATGCTGCGGGACGGGGCAGTATTTTGTTCTGTTGTCCATGGGGTCACTATGAGTCTGAACTGACTTAATGACACCTAACAACAGCAGCCAAAATAATTTTTTTTTTTTTAAAATGGTATATGGTAAAGAATGGCAAAATGATTACTGTCTAAATTCTGTTTTGAGTACATTTGAATTCATTTTCTGCTCTCTTTACTTTAGTGTATGATTAAAAATGGACATAATAAATAGTTTGAAAGATAACCAACTCATTATTATTAATTATTGATGAGATTACTGGGCACAGCATCCAGGATCTGTATGGATTTAAATGTTAAATTTAGAAAACCACAACAGTAATAACTGCTACACCACTGACAGCCAGAAGTTTTGCAGTTAGGTAAGATATTCCATTGGTTATAATACCAGGCCAATAGGAGAACTATTATTAGCCCAATTAGTAAATAAGTTAGTTAGCACTTGGACACAGTCTACCTGTTTCAAAAGCCAGGGTTGTTTCCGTTATACCTTTCCATGCTGCTGCTACCTGCCACAATATGGTAAAAGGATACAACCCTGACACACAGGGTTAATCCATGCTCTATCCCCTTGTTCTGTTTTAATGAATGCTTTTTGGTCTATGTACAGGTTCTGCATGAGCACAATTAAGTATTCCAGAATTCCCATGCTTTGCAGTGTTAGCCATAATTTGTAATGATCCACTGAATCAAATGCCTTTGCATAATCAATCAAACACAGGTAAATATCTTTCTGGTATTCTCTGCTTATAATGAAGATCCATTTGACATCAGCAATGCAATCTTTTGTTTCACATCCTCTTCTGAATCTGGCTTGACTTTCTGGAGTCCCCTGTTGATGTACCATTGTAACCATTTTTGAATTATTTTCAGCAAAATTTTACTGCATGTGATATTGTTCAATAATTTCTGTATTCTGTTGGATCACCTTTTCTGGAAATGGGCACAAATTTGGATCTCTTCCAGTTGCTTGGCCAGGTAGTTGTCTTCCAAATTTCTTGGCATAGATGAGTGAGTTCTCCTAGCATTACATCCTCATGTGCAAACATCTCAGTGAGTGTTCTGTTAATTCCTGAAGCCCTGTTTTTTTTGCCAGTTCAGTGCATCTTGGACTTCTTCCTTCAATACCATAGTTTTTTGATCATATGCTACCTTCTGAAATGGTTGAACATCAACCAATTCTTTGTGGTACAGTGACTCTGTGTATTCCTTTCAGCTTCTTTTGATGCTTCTTGCAATATTCAATATTTTGCCCATGTTGATGTCAGGTGCCATCGAGTTGGTTTTGACTTCAAACAACCCTATGTACAACAGGATGAAAACATTGGCCAGTCCTATTCTGCCCACAGAACTCTTCAATATCGCACTTTGAGCTTTGACATTTTTCTTCAGTTCTTCCAGCTTGAGGAATGGCAAGTATGTTCTTTCTTTTTGATTTTCTAACTCCAGATCTTTGCACATTTCACTTTAATACTTTACTTTGTCTTCTCGAGTCACCCTTTGAAATCTTCAGTTCAGCTCTCCTACTTCATTATTTCTTCTATTTGCTTTAGCTACTCTCTGCTCAAGAGCAAGTTTCAGATTCTCTTCTGATATCTATTTTTTTCTTTCCTGTCTTTTTAATGACTTTTTGCTTTCTTCAGGTATGATGTTCTTGATGTCATCCCACAACTCATCTGGTCTTCAGTCATTGATGTAGAATGTGTCAAATCTCTTCTTCAGATGGTCTCTAAATTCAGGTAAGATATACTCAAGATTGTATTCTGGCCTGAATTTGGACTTATTTTAATTTTCTTAGCTTCAACTTTATATTGCATATGAGCAATTGATGGTCTGTCCCATAGTCAGCTTCTGCCCTTGTTCTGATTGACGGTGTTGAGCTTCTCTATCACCTCTTTCCACAGATGTAGATGATTTGATTCCTTTTTATTTGATCTGATGATGTCCATGTATATAGTCATCATTTATGTTGTTGAAAAAGTGTACTTGCAATGAATTAGTCTTTGGTCTTGCAAAATTCTATCATGCCATGTCCGGTGTCTTTTCTATCACCAAGGCTATAGTTTACAACTACCAATCCTTTTTTGTTTCCAACTTTTGCCTTCTAGTCATCAGTAATTGTCAATGCATCCTGATTGTCAATCTCAGACTGCAGAAGTTGGTAAAAATCTTCAATTTATTTATCTTTGGCTTTAGTGGTTGGTGTGTAAATTTGAATAATGGTTGTATTAACTGGGCTTCCTGTAGGCATATGGATATTATCCTATCACTGACAGCATTGCACTTCAGGATAGATCTTGAACTGTTCTTTTTGATGATGAATGTGATGACTTTCTTCTTCAATTTGTCATTCCTGGCATAGTAGACCATAGGATTGTCTGATTTAAAATGGCCAAAACCAGTTCATTTCAGGTCACTAACGCCTAGGATATCAATTTTTACAGGTTCCATTTCATTTTTGACAACTTCTAATTTTTCTAGAATCATACCTCATACATTCCTTGCTCCGATTATTTTTTTGAGTAGCTATTCTCATTTTGAAATATAATTAACACACGACTAACTGTACATATTTACGATGCACAATTTGATAGTGTTGATGTATGTCAGCACCTGTGAAACAATGAAGATAATGAATTATTTGTATACCCTTAAAATTTTCATGTGCTCTTTTGTAGTCCCTCATTTCTACTCCTCTCCTATCCTGCAACCACAGATCTGTTTTATATCACTATAAATTAGTTTGCATTTCTAGAACAGTGATCAGCCAGCTGTGACCTGTGGGCCAATTCTGACCCACCACCTGTTTTTGTAAGTCAGATTTTACGGCAACGTAGCTATACTGATTTGTTTATTTTTCACACTACACACCAGAATAGTTGAGAAAGACCACTTGACTCACAGAGTTGAAAATTTGTTTTCTCTTTCCTTTTGAAGAAAACATTTGCCAACTCCTCTTCTAGAGATTTATGTGAAGAAACCATATAGTATACACTGGTTTTTAACCTGTGTTCTTTCACTCCCCATAATTTTTCAAGATTCATCCATGTTCAGCATTTATTACTAGTTCATATCTTTGCATTGCTGAGCAGTATTCCATTGTATGGATATTCCAGAATTTGTTTATCCATTCCCCTGTTGATAGACATTTGGATTGTTAGTAGTTTTAGGCTATTACACATACAGCTTTGATCCTTAGCCAGTTTTTCTGTGTGTCTTCCCTAGCTGTCTTTGAGAAGAATACCTAGGAATGGAATGCCTGAATCATGTGGAGGTATATATTTAACTCTTTTAGAATCTGATAAACTATTTTCTAAACAGGTTGTACCAATTTTCATTACTATCAGCAGTGAAGGAGTTTCTGTTATTCTGCATTCTGGCTAATTGGTATCAACAGTCTTTTTTAATTTTAGCCACTCTAATTTGTAGTGTCGCGTTGTGATTTAATTTGCATTCTTCTAATGCTAATTATGTTGACTGTATTTTCATGTAGTTTTACATACACATATGTATATATTTTTTATGTGTCCAAATTTTGCCTTTTTTTCCTGTGTGTGTGTATATGTCTGTATGTTAATTATTGGTTGTCTTTTGAGGTTTTATATATATACATGTATAATCTAAGCACAAATTCTTTATCAAAAAATACTTTTATGTTGTTGTTGTTGCTAGGTGTCGTCGAGTTGTCTCTGACTCATAGTGACCCTATGCACAGCAGAACGAAACACTGCCCGGTCCCGTGGCCGTTCCACGATCCTTGCTATACTTGAACCCATCACTGCAGCCACTGTGTCAGCCCATCTCGTTGAGGGCCTTCCCCTCTTTCTTCAACCCTCCACTTTGCCAAGCATGACATCCTTCTTCAGGGAATGGTCCCTTCTGACAACATGACCAAAGCCATTTTCACTTCCAAGGAGCATTCCGGCTGCACTTCCTCCAGGACAGATTTGTAAGATCTTTTAGCAGTCTGTGGCACTTTTAGCATTCTTCACCAGCATCACAACTCAAAAGCATCAATTTTTCGTTGGTCATCCTTATTCATTGTGCAGCTCTCACGTGCATATGAGGCGGTTGGTAATACCATGGTTGGTGTCAGGCACACCTTAGTCCTCAAGGAGACATCTTTGTTCTTCAAGTGCTTGAAAGAGGTCCTGATTTGCCCAGTGTTATACGTTGTCTGATGTCCTGACTGTTGCTTCCATTGCCATTGATTGTAGAACCAAGCAATGTGAAGTTTTTGACAACTTCAATCTTTTCTGCATTTATCGTGATGCTGCTTATTGGTCCAGTTGTGAGGATTTTTGTTTTCTTTATATTGAGATGTAATCCATACTGCAGACTGTATTCTTCAATCTTCGTCAGTAAGTGCTTCAAGGCATCCTCACTTTCAGCAAGCAAAGTTGTGTCGTCAGCTTATCGCAGGTTATTAATGATTCTTCCTCCAATCTTGATGCCACATTCCTTTTAATATAGTCCACCTTCTCAGATTATTTGCTCAGCATACAGATTGAATAAGTATGGTGAAAGGATACAACCCTGATGCACTCCCTTCCTGATTTTAAATCATGCAGTATCCCCTTGTTCTGTCTGAATGACAGCCTCCTGGTCTATGTACATTTCATGAGTACAATTCAGTGTTCTGGAATTCTCATTCTTCTCACTATTATCTACAGTTTATTATGATCCACACAATCAAATGCTTTTTCATAGTCAATAAAACACAAGTAAACATCTTTCTTGTGTTCTTTGTTTTGAGTCAAGATCCATGTGACATCAGCAATGATATCCCTTGTTCTATGTCCTCTCCTGAAACCAGCTTGCGTTTCTGGAAGTTTGCTGTTAATATACTGCTGCAACTTTTTTGAAGTATCTTCAGTAAGATTTTACTTGCATGTGATATTAATGATATTGTTTGATAATTTCCACATTCTGTGGAAGCAACTTTCTTTCGAATGGGTACAAATATGGATCTCTTCCAGTCAGTTGGCCAGGTAGCTGTCTTCCAAATCATTTGGTAGAGCTGAGTGAGTGCCTCCAGTGGGACATCCATTTGTTGAAACATCTCCGTGGGTATTCTGTCAATTCCTGGAGCCTTGTTCTTCATCAGTTCCTTCAGTACAGCTTTGACTTCTTCCTTCAGTACCATTGGTTCTTGATCATATGCCACCTCCTAAAATGGATGAATATTGACGAGGTCTTTTTTGGCACAGTAACTTTGTATTCCTTCCATGTTTTTTTGATGTTTCCTGCATCATTCACTATTTTGCCCATGTTGTTGTTGTTGTTATGTGCCATCTAGTTGGCCCCGACTCATAGCGACCCCTCCTTGGGTTTCCGAGGCAGTATCACTACAGAAGTAGATTGCCCCATCTTCTTTCCGAGGAGTGGCTGGTGGGTTTGAACTGCCAGCCTTCTGGTTAGCAGTCCAGTGCCTTAGGCACTATGCTACCAGAGCTCGCATTTTGCCCATAGAATCCTTCAATATTGCAACTCGAGGCTTAATTTTTTTCCTCAGTTCTTTCAGCTTGAGAAATGCCGAGCATGTTCTTCCTTTTTTGGTTTTTTAACTCCAGGTCTTTGCACATTTCAATATAGTAATTGGCTTTGTCTGCTAGAGCTGCTCTTTGAAATCTTCTGTTCAGCTCCTTTATGTTGTTATTTCTTCCATTTACGTTAGCTATTCTTCGCTCAAGGGCAAATTTCAGAGTCTCTTCTGACATCCATTTTGGTGTTTTCTTTCTTTCTTGTCTTTTTAATGACCTCTTGATTCCTTCAGGTGATGTTCTTGATGTCATCCCATAATTCCTCTGGGTTTTGGTCATTCAATCCATCAAATCTATTCTTTGTTGTTATTTTTGTTGTTTGCCGTCAAGTCAGACCCTACTCATAGCAACCCCTCCTTGGGTTTCTGAGGCAGTATCACTCAGAAGTAGATTGCCCAACCTTCCTTCCGAGGAGTGGCTGGTCAGTTTCAGCTGTAAGCCTTCTGGTTAGCAGTCAAGTGCCTTAGGCAGTGATGGTCTCTAAATTCAGGAGGGATATATTCAAGGTCATATTTTGGCTCTCATGGACTTGTTTTAATTGTCTTCAGCTTCAAGTTGAACTTGCATATGAGCAGTTGATGGTCTGTTCTACAGTCAGCCCCTGGCCCTATTTTGGCTGAAGATACTGAGCTTTTCCATTGCTTCTTACCACAGATATTCACAGATACACAGTCTGATTCCTGTGTACTCCATCTGGCAAAGTCCATGTATATAGCCACTGTTTGTGTTGTTGAAAAAATGTATTTGCAATGAATGTCATTGGTTTTGCAAAATTCTCTCATGCGATCTCCAGCGTTATTTCTATAACCAAGGCCAAATTTTCCAACTACTGGTAATTCTTCTTTGCTTCCAACTTTTGCATTCCAATCACCATTGATAATTAATACATCTTGATTGTATGTTTGGTCAATTTCAGACTGCAGAAGTTCATAAAAATTTCTTCATCTTTGGCTTTGGTGGTTGGTGTGTAAATTTGAATAATAGTAGTAGTAACTGGTCTTCCTTGTAGGCATTTGGATATTATCCTATCACTGACAGGATTGTACTTCAGGACAGATCTTGAAACATTCTTTGGGATGATGAATGCCACACCATTCTTCTTCAAATTATCATTTCTGGCATAGTAGATCACATGGTTGTCTGATTCAAAATGGCCCAAACTGGTCCATTTCAGCTCATGAATGCCTCAAATATCAATCTTTATTTGTTCCATTTCATTTATGACAACTTCCAGTTTTCCCAGATTCATACTTGGTGCATTCCATGTTCTAATTGTTAGTGGATGTTTGCAGCTGTTTCTCCTCATTTTGAGTTTTGCAATGTCAGCAAATGGAGGTCCTGAAAGCTTTACTTTATCTGTATCATTAAGGTTGGTTCTACTCGGGAGGCAGCTCTTCCCCAGTTTATTTTGAGAGCCTTCTGACCTAAGAGGCTCAACTTCCTGCACTGTATCGGACAATGTTTCTGGGCTATTCATAAAGTTGCCTAGTGATGTATCAGACAGTGTTTCTCTGCTATTCATAAGGTTTTCCATGGCCAGTTCTTTGAGAAGTGGATGGCCTCTTCCTTCTTTCTAGTCTGTCTCAGTCTGTAAGCTGTGCTCCAGGTGCATCTTGCTGGCGTTTGAAACACCGGTGGCACAACCTGAAGCCTCACAGCTACACAAAAGCCACCACAGTGGGACAAACTGACAGACAAGTTTGTCTCCCTTAGCTGTTCCAAACCTCTCCACCCTCCCCTTACCTGGATCCCGTGGCTCTGTCATCCCCAGCGTTTCTCCCCATTTCCTGCCTCTTGGAGTGGGGCCTGTCTCCCTCCCCTTACTTGGATCCTATGGCTCTGTCATCCCTGGTGTTTCCACTGCTTCCTGCCTGGATCCCACAGCCTGTATTCCTGCCTCTTGGTTTCTATTCTGGTATTTCTGCTCTATTCAGTTGACCATTTGTCTATCTTGTTGTCAAAACCACAGTTTTATTTTTATTTTTATTTAGGTGAATATTTACATCGTATCTATTTTCTAGTTTTATGTGCCTTGTCTTAATTATCATAAGAGTGTCATAAAATTTTTAGTTTTGATGAATTCCAATTTGTCTTTATTATTATTATTTTAATTTATGAGTCATTCTTTTGGTGCTGTATATAAGAAATTTTTGCCTAACTTAAGGTCATGAAGATTATGTTCAATGCTTCCATGAGCAGTTTTACAGATTTAGCATCTACATTTTTATGATCGATTTTTAGTTAACTTTTGTGTGTAGCATGAAGCATGAATTAATATTTTTCTTGTGCATATGCAAATCCAATTGTTCCAGCACCATTTGTTGAAAAGACTATTTTAAAAAAATTGATTTGAATTTTGCACTTTTGACAAAAATCATTTGTTAATATTTTCAAAAACCTAAATGTGCAGAGGAACACCAAAAATTAGTGTAATAGAACATATTTATTGTGAGTGGATAAGATTTGAATTGGCAGCATCAACCCAAACATATGGGAAAGGTGCTCTGAAGAGGGGATGGTGAAAGCAGGATATATGTAGGTCATTGTTAATATGTTAAGTTATCAGGAGAGAATGCATTATCTAGTCAGACCCTGGGTTATTGTTCCTGAAAACTGGCTACACATATAATTCTCCAAAAGAGCCCAATGCCGAAGGCAAAACAGTCTCTGCTAAGCTGCTTACCTGGTTATTGTTTGACCTGAAGGTGACTCCAGTTTCTAAAGTCTCAAGTCTCAAAAGGATATCTAAGGCCAGATGGCTTGGGTGGATCACTTCAATTCCATGAACCCAGAAATCTGGATTCTGTTGTTGTTAGGTGCCGTTGAGTCGACTCCGACTCATAGCGACCCCATGCACAGCAGAACTAAACACTGCCTGATCCCGTGCCAGCTCCACGATCCCTGCTATACTTGAGCCCATCATCGCAGCCACTGTGTCAATTCATCTCCCTCTTTCGTCGACCCTCCACCCTACCAAGCATGACATCCTTCTCCAAGGAATGGTCCCTTCTGACAAACATGACCAAAATAGGTGAGACGAAGACTGGCCTTCTTGCTTCCAAGGAGCATGTCGGGTGCACTTCCTCCAGGAATCTGGATTCTAGGGGAATCAAAACAATTTTGTCAATATACGCTTGGATCTATTCTGCTATTTCTGTTCTATTCAGTTGACCATTTGTCTATCTTGTTTCTAAAACCACATTTTTATTTTTATTGTGATGTAGGTGAATTTTTACAGAGCATATATGTTTTCCATTCAACAGTTTATACACATTTTGTTTCACGACATTGATTGCAATCCCCAAAATGTAACTAATAGTTTTCTTCCCACTTTCTCCCTGAGGTTACCTTTTCCCTTTTCCATTCTTTCCTATGCATTCCTGTCCTGAGCTATCTCCCTGTGCAAATTCTACCCTTCCAACCTCCCATAGTAGACTTTTCTAAGGAGTGTACCTACTTGGTGTAATTGTTCACCTGTTAGGCCTGTTTATCATTTGGCTGGAAGCCATGGGAGTGAATCCAATTCCCAGCCCAGAGTGTGACTAGGGACCATAGTCTTGGGGTGTTGCCAGTCTCTTTCAGACAGTAACTTTTTTTTTTTTTTTAAATGATTTTGAGTTTTTGTTCCACATTTTTCTCCCACTCTTTCCAGGATCTCCTATACTGATCCTTTTTCAAGTGCAAACCACATTGTTTTGATTATTGCTGCTTTACTGAAAATACTGAGTTCAGGGAGGTTTAACCCTCTGACTTTGTTCTTTTATGTCATGGTCTGCCAGTGGTGTCTGGATAGCTAGCATCCTTTTTGGTCTATCCTGAGTGTGTGTGTAGGTTTGCACATGCATACGACCCTCCAGAGATCTAGGAATATGTGCAAGCTCATCAAGGCTTCTAGGAGCTCTGGTGTCTTGGTGGTTAAAGCATTTGGCTGCTAATCAAAATGTTGGTGGTTTGAACCCAGCAGCTGCTCCATGGAAGATAGATGAAGCAGTCTGCTTCCATAAAGGTTTATAGCCTTGGAAACCTTATGGAGGCAGATCTACTCTGTCCTGTAGGGTAGCTATGAGTCAGAATTGACCTCATGGCAGTGGGTTTGATTTGTTTTATCTAGATTTCTTGAAGAAGAAATTGAAATTGTCAGTGATTTCATTTTACTTGGATCAACAATCAATGTCCATGGAAGTAACAGTCAAGAAATAAAGTGACATATTGGGAAAATCTGTTGCAAAAGACATCTTTCAAGTTTTAAAATGCCAAGAAGTTACTTTAATGACTAAGGTGTGTCCAACGAAGCCATAGTCTTTTTAATCTTCTTATATGATTGTGAAAGAAAGCTGGACAATGAAAAAAGAAGACAGGAGTAGAATTGATGCATTTAAACTGTGGTGTTGGCAAAGAATATTTAATATACCATGGACTTCAAGCAAATTTGTTTTACAAGAAATATAGCCAGGATGCTCTTTAGAAGTGAAGTTGGTGAGACTTTGGCTCACTTACTTTGGATGTATCCTCAGGAAAGACCAACCACTAGAAAAGGACATGGTGGTTGGTAAAAGAGAGTGTCAGCAAACATGCAGTCAGTTAGCACAAGAGTTGAAACAATGGACTCAAACATGCCAACGATCGTGAAGATGGTGCAGGACCAGGCACAATTTCATTCTGTCGCACGTAAGCTTGCAATAGCTTGGAGCCTGTTTGGGCTCTGGTAGTGTAGTGCATAAGGCACTTGACTGCTAACCAGAAGGCTGGTGGTTCAAACCCACCAGCCACTCCTCGGAAGGAAGGTTGGGCAATCTACTTCCCTAGTGATACCGCCTCAGAAACCCAAGGAGGGGTCACTATGAGTCAGGTCCGACTCGATGGCACATAACAACAACAGTCAAGGCCTCTCAATCCTGTGTCTTTCCCTGGATTTCCTTGTTCTATTCTGGCTAATCTGGTAGTTTCCTCCTTGTCCCACAGGCTAACTGTGAGTCTGTTGCTGTGTGCCATCAAGTTGATTCTGATTCATAGTGACCCTGTAGGATGGAGTAGAACTGCCCCACAGGATTTCCTAGGCTGTAATCTTTACAGAGGCACATCATCGTGTCTTTTCTCTTGCAGAGTGGCTGGTGGATTCAAACCTGAGACCTTTCGGTTAGCAGCTGAGTGCTCAACCATTTCACTGTCAGGGCTCTTGGCGTGAGTTCAGTCTCTCCCATTTGTTTGTTACCGGGATTGCTACTGTTTTGGATAATGTCCAGGGGTTTCGGATTTTTCTGCACTCTGCTTCAAATGAAATCTAGCCCCCCTGGCAGTGAAGCTGCTGGTTTTCACAGCTTGCCTAGTTCTGTCAAAACTACCATGTTTGCCAAGCTGGTGGGGTGGCAGATGCGGGATGGGATGAGAGCAGCCCTGAGCTAGAACTCCACAGACTCCCACTGTTCTTACCTGGGGTGCAGCAGTTTTTCTTGAATCAGCCTTTCTCCACTTTTTGTTTTATGTTTTGTCAATTTTGTCCTGTTGTACTGTTGCTTTTAGGAGCTCTGGTAGTGTAGTAGTTAAGGTATTTGACCGCTAACCCAAAGGTTGGTGGTTCAAACCCACCAGCTTCTCCATGGAAGAAAGTTGGGGCAGTCTGCTTCCATAAAGATTTACAGCCTTAGAAACCCAGTGGGAGTCACTATGAGTTGGAATCGACTCAATGGCAGTGCATTTAGTTTGGTTTTGGTTGAGTGTTGCTTTTTAGAAAGATGTTTTGCTAAGCTCTTCATGCCACCGTTCTGGAAGTCTCGCCTCCTTGGTCTCTGAGTCGTGTTTATTATAGGGCCTGTGACTCCTTCCTTCTCCTCACTAGTTCCTGCTGTAAAGGAGATGTCAACTATACCTTACTTGCTCTTTAGCTAAATTATCTATTAAAAAAATACAAACAACCCTGTGTCTTCTCTTATGTGATCTTAATTAAATATTTGAGACTTTGTTTAAATTATTTTATTCGTTTAACAAATATTTGCTCTGTACTTTTTATCTTGCCCCTCAGTGTAAAGGGTTCTGTTTTGAGAATAGTTGTAATAGTTAAGGTTGTGTGTCAGCTTGGCTGCATTATGATTCTAAGTGGTTTAGCAGTTATGATGTGGTCATTCCACATGATGAGATCTGATGTCATGTAATCACCTCCATCATGAGATCTGCTATGAGCAACCAGTCAGTTGAAAGGGAGTTTCCTCCAGGGTGTGGCCTGCTTCCAATATATAAGACATTCTGGCTAACCTCTTGGGCTTTTTGCTTGATCTGGATGCTGCATATGGCTCGTCATCATCTGACATCTGGTTCTTGGACTTGAACCAATGGCATAGCATATTGCCTCCTGATCTTGGGTTGTTGCCTTCACAGCCTGTGAGCCAACAGCCTGACATCTTACCTGTCAATTTTGAATCTGTCAACCTCCAAAGCCAGCAGCCTCTGTATTGCCAGCCAATCTTGATTTCATTAATGCCTACAGCTATGGGAGTTAGGAGATGTCTGCCAGCCTTTACAACTGCATGAGCCATTTCCTTGAGATATATATATGTATATATTTTTTCTCTCTCCATATATATGAGATTCACTGGTTTTGCTTTCTAGAGAACCCAGCCTAAGGCAGCAGTGTACCAAAGGGACATTGCTATCTAGAAATTCATACTTTTTTTTTTTTCTCTGGTGTATGGACAAAAATATAAGTATGATGAATAAATAAAACTGTATCTTAAAATAATTAGTCACTTGAAGTAAGTAAAATAGTTTACTGAAAAGGAGAGTATCTGTGAGAATGGGAAGGCAGTGCTTTAGAAAGAATAAAATGTTATTAAGGTGATAGGCTGCAGTATGAATGATGAGAAAGCTGGCCATGTGACAATCTGGGGGAAGTGTATTTCAGGTAAAGAACCCCAAGGACACACACACACACACACACACACACATATTTATTGCCCCCCCCCCTTTTAAAATTGTGACTTGGGTGAAAATTTACAGAGCAAATTCACTTTCCATACAGCAGTTCACATATACTTTGTCTCATGACATTGACCACAATTTACCACCATGCAACAGCTCCCCTCCCACTTCCTCCTGATAATTACCTCTTCCCTGTGTCCATCCCTCCATGCACTCCTGCCCCTGAGCTATCTCCCTGTGCATAAGCAGCCCTTCTTTCTCCCATGATTGTTCTCTCCAAGGAGTGTGTCTACCTCAGGTAAATGTTCAACTCATATGCCTGTCTTTTACTTGGCTGGAAGCCACAGGTGTGGGTTCAATTTCAGACCTGAAGGGCAGCTAGGGGCCATAGTCTCAGTGCTTCCCCCAGGCTCTATCAGACCAGCAAACCTGGTGCCCCCCTTCTTTTTTTTCTCTCCAAATGATTTTGAGTTTTGTTCCACATTGTTCTCCTTCTCTATCAAGGATCTCCTACATAGCTCCCCTTCCAAGGGGATGACAGTGGTAGCCGGGAACTATCTAGTTCTTCTGGTCTCATAGTTGTATAGGCTGCAGATTGGATGGTGTAGGAGTCACTAGGACTGATTGTACCCATGAATTTTTGGTTTTCTTCATTCTTATTTTCTCTGGACGAGGAGAGACCCATTGTTGCATCTAGATGGCAGCTTAGGACAAATATTTTTAAGTTGCCTAGTAAAGGCATAAGCAGCCCCGATGGTGCATTGGTTGAAGCGCTCAGCCACTAACCTAAAGGGATTCAAACCCACCAGCAGCTCTATGGGAGAAAGATGTGGCAGTGTGCTTTCATAAAGATTTGCAGTCTTGGAAACCCTATGAGGTGGCTCTACCCTGTCTTACAGTGTCGCTATGAGTTGAAATTGACTTGATGGTGATACGTTTGGTTTGCGTTTTTAGCGTTGCAATGTAAAATGGTAGACTTGAGTTTCGTGTGCAGTTAAGAGTGGTAAGCAGGAGGAAAGGTCAAAATGAGGTCAGAAATTAGTCACAAGTATTGAAAAACTTTTGAATATTATTTGTATGAATATGGTCATGTAAGTAACAGTTGATGGAGAGTCTAGTGTACACTGGGATTACTTTTCCTTCTCTGGAGTTGCAATAGCACAATTTTGCTTCTACATAGAGAAGAAAGTTCTTAACATCTATATTGAAAGCATACTCCCTTTTTACATCTCACCAGTTTGCTGAAGGTTTTAATACCCTAATTTCAAACCAGATATTAGAACTATTGGATTGAGAGAAATCAGATTTATCATTTGAATTCTTTAGTTCAGATTAGCCATTATTTCTGCTGCTCACACTGTCTAGATGTTTCAGGAAAGAAGAGATGGATTGATTGGGCTTTCGTTGTCTCACCTACTGATTGAGGTTAGGGAACTTTAACATGATAAAAGAGGTGTTGGTATTGCAAACTGCATTAGGGCCCTTGACACCGAAGCCTGGTTAAAAATCAGAGTCCAATATCATTATTTTTCAAAGCAAGGCTTTGCCACACCTACAGGTAAGTTAAGGGATTTGCAAGTTGTGTGGCAGTGATAGCATATAAAAGCTGTAGCAAAGTACAGAGCCATTTCCTGACTTTGTTTCTAATAAATATAAAAATAAAAAAAAGGAAAGTATGTTCCTTTTATGTACTAAAAATAAGTATCTCAGCAAGAATGTTAATTAGGGCATTTCTGCTTTGTGGTAGCGGTCACCAAGAGCAGACTAAAACATTGTCATCTACAGGGGGTGAGGGGCACTCCAGAACACTGTACGATGTCCCTGAGAACCAAAAGTAGAGAGAGCAAACGATTCCTCCAAACACAATGCCTCCTTATGTGTTCAACTTATCAAGAAGCATTATAATTGTGAAAGAGACATGACACTATAGTTAGGCACCACAATGTGTACGTGTTTATGAGGAAGTGGAAGTAGATTAACTCAGTCCTCCTAGAATGATACACATTCTTTAAAGGACAAATATACACGATTCCCATCTTCACTGCTCCAGAGATACACAATAAAACACGTATCTTCCATGAGAGCATATTAAGTGTGAAAACAAATACATATTTAAAATCACATGAAGAAATAATTGACAGATAAGTGTGCTACTGAATCTGTATCATTCACCGTTTTCACTTCCTTGTTTGTGTCATATATTATCAGCAATACTTTCTCTGTCTTATAAAATAATGAGTCAAGTGCACACCTCAAATGAATGCTAACCTACAGAGATGTATGGTCCTTATATCTGCACACATAAATATGCTGAGAGTTGAACATTACAGTCCTTTAGATTCAGATACATTGAGTACAAAAGGAAATATTTCAGAACATATACAATGTCACTAACAGCTAGGGAAATATTATATTTCTCAACTGAAGAATTGTTTTGATTAATTGAATTTTCTTGATTTTTCTCAATTAAAAAATTATTTTCCAAATGTAAAATAATTAACAGTAATTCCCATATCATGCAGTCAATCTTCTAATATTTCTAAATGTATCTTTTTTTTTTTTTTTCTGTTTGCAGCAAGATCCAAATAAGGTTCAAATACTGGGAATGGCTTAAATACCTTTTAAGTGACTTTTAATCTACAATTCTGCTTCGCTGGCTCTTGTTTTCTTTTTGTGTACAACATATTTATGGAAGAAACCAATCGGCCACTTTCCTGTGGTTTCCTGTGGTCTTAGTTGTGAGGATGATATTTTTGTGGTGATGTTAAGAATGTTCCATCCACAACCTGCTAAGCTCTGCTTTCGGTAACATAGAGGTGCTAAGGTCTGAGAGGCCAATGTAGGGTACAACTAATTGCTTCCAAATGCTACTTGCCTTTCACTTGCACATATTTTGATGAAGTTTTATGCCATTACATCAGCATAATATGCAAATGTTAATGGAGCTCTGGTGGCGAAGTGTCTAAGGCATCTGACTGCTAACCAGAGGGGTGGTTGGCAGTTCAAATGCACCAGCCACTCTGCGGAAGGAAGACTGGGCCATCCACTTCTAGAAACAGTCACCACCTCAGAAACCCAAATGGGGTTGCTGTGAATAGGAATCTACTGGATGGCAGTGAGGTTTTTTTTTTTTTTTTAAAATATGCAAAATATTTTATATAAAAAGTCATCCACACCATATTATCCTTGTCCAAGAGAGGCCTAGTGATGTAGTAGTTAAAGTACTTGCCTGCTAACAAAAAAGTTGGTGGTGCAAACCTGTTGGCTGTTCTGCGGTAGAAAGATGAGGCAGTTTGCTTCCATAAAGATTTACAGTCTTGAAATCCTAGGGGAGATTCTCCTCTGCCCTACAGGGTCATTATGAGTTGAAATTGCCTCAGTGGTGGTGGGTTTGGTTTGGGTCTGGTGTCGTGGTCCATTCCAGTGCTGTGTGATGCCATACGGCTGTAGGGCAGAGATGATTTAGTCTCTAAGCCTCTTCCTTTTCTCGCCTCCAAAATTGATTCACTGAGAGACATTTGTAAAGGACAAAGAAGCCCAGTCAGGATGAGCTGCTGCTTTTCTTTTCTTTTTTTCTGAACTGGCTTCTTTTGATTTTCCTACCAATTTTTTTCTTCAAGCATTCCATTTTCCTGCATGTGTGACTCCTAAGCCTGATTTCTGGCCCCTTTGAAAGTTCTGTGAGCTACCTAAGGGGCCTTGGTGGCACAATGGTTAAGTGCTCTGCTGTTGTGGTTGTTAGGGGTCGTCAACTCTGTTCGAGCTCATAGCAACCCACGCACGACAGAATGAAACACTGCCTGGGCCGCGCGTCGTTGCTGTGTTTGAGCCCGTCGTTGCAGGCACTTTGTCAGTCCTTCCTGTTGAGGGTCTGCTTCCTTTTTGCTGGCCCTCTACCAAGCGTGACGTCCCCCTCCAGGCGCTGGCCCCTCCTGACAACATGTCCAAGGTACTAAAGATGATGTCTTGCCATCCTTGCTTCTAAGGAGCATTCTGGTTGTACTTCTTCCAAGATGGATTTATTTGTTCTTCCGGCAGCCCAGGGTACATTCACTGTTCCTCACCAACACCATCACTCAAATGCTCAGCTGCTCATCGCAAAGGCCAGCAGTGTGAACCCAGTAGAGTCTTCTCAGGAGAAAAGACCTGGTGACGTGCTCCTGTAATGGTGACAGCTGAGGAAACTTCATGGGGCAATTCCACTCGGCCTTAGAGGGTCATTATGAGTAGGACTAAGTTCAAAGGCACACAACAACATGAACTACCTAATATGGTTTTCATAAGCAGGTTCTTTGTTGCTTCAACTCAAGTGGATTTTGATTTTACAAGAAAAGATAAATATCAGGGAATGTCTGTAAGAAGGAATGCCATGTGAACCAGTTTTTGAAGAAGCAAGAATTATTCAGGTGAAGACAGAGAAGGAGGGGTTCCAAACTCATTGCACATTCAATATGGCTGCCAGATCGAGAGAGATATTCTCTTATGTTATTTCAACAACAGAAGCAAGAGAACCTTTTACTTTAAAGATTTATGTGAAGATACTGTGGTCATGTCCTCTTGTTCATAAGGATAGTAGGAAATTTACCCATGAGGCCAGGTTTCACAGTTGCTCTTTGGGGCACAGACATCATTCAGATGTTCACAACTAACGGTGGTATTTTAATGCTGCTCCTGTGGTTGCTTCTCCGGGAACATGCATCTTTGGCAGCTACTTCAGGACTCTGCCATTGCTATAGCTCAGCTCTTGTTGGTGTCTGTGTTTCTATACCTCTGGGCTTCTGTTTTCATGATTATGTTTCCTGAATCTTACAGTTCAATTCTCCAAAATAGAGATCTAGGTGGGCCTGGACTTTCGACATCATCTCTTTTGGTGAAGGTTCATGCTGTTTCCATCTTAAAGTTCTGGCCAGTCTGCAGATTGACCCAGTCTTGTGCAATCATCTGTAGCCAGGGCAGGGGAATGGAAGAGGGTGGCCACCTGTGCATAAGGGACTATAGACACAGGCACTGCCCTCAGAACAGACTGTGACCATGACAGTCACTAAA
This sequence comes from Orycteropus afer afer, assembly GCF_000298275.1. Classification (NCBI taxonomy): domain Eukaryota; kingdom Metazoa; phylum Chordata; class Mammalia; order Tubulidentata; family Orycteropodidae; genus Orycteropus; species Orycteropus afer. The sequence goes on from NW_006921654.1 coordinate 12,306,832, forward strand.
TGGCCATTCTTGTGCGTTATTCCCTCCAAAGGATTTGGCACAGACAAAGACACAGGGACATGAAAGCCAAAAACAAACAAACAGACACAAACAAATGTGTGGCATAGTCCTGAGCTCCATAGGGTCTTCAAGGGTGTGACCTTTTGGCATTGGATTGCCAGGACTTTCTTCCAATGCCCCTGGGGTGCAGTTAAACCACCAGTCTTTGAATTAGTAGCCAAACATGTAACCATTCATACCACCCAGGGCACAGCCTATTTAGAGAGCTACGCCTGGTTTAATATGATTGAAGGCCAGAGCAAAATGCGGACATGAGAGGAATATGAAGCAGGGAGGATGAAGAAGTCCATACTGTGAACAGAATTATGTATCAGGGAACGGTGCTGTAAAAGAGCTCAGTGGCTTAAAATAGAAACAGATTTTCCTGAGCTTCTAACTTATTCACAGGACAAGAATAGTCTTGAGTAAAATTTGTAAGTTGTTAGTCATTTAACTCAAAGGAGATTTATAGGAGTTCCTGGTATCTCATTCTCTGTGTTTTCCTTTTTCTTGGAGTGCGGTCAGCCCCATAGTGTGTATGTAGTTCAGAGCACTGGTGGTTGTGGAAGTCTTCCCCAGACAGGTTTGCCTGGCATCTCCACCCTCAGTCTCACACTCTCCTGGGAAGACATGTACTTTCAATAACATGGGAAACCTGAAAGTCAAAAGGAAAATGACTGAAGGAGAAGACTATGTAGAAATGAAGGACTCAGATTCAAGAGATGATTCAGAGCTAGGACTATATGTGCAGCATAAACCACTATGGGCAATATTTTTAATATAGTAAGTGTGACAGATTTTATGTAAATGCAAAACTATAGATAAAAACACATATTTATTAAGAGAGAGTTCATAACTAATCATGGAAATGTCTTCAGCTTCATTAGTGCACATTATGAGCAATTTTATGACAATACATTTTTAAATTCAAGTGAAATGAACAAAATCTTAGAAAAATACATATTGCAAAACAAAGACCAGAACAAAAAGGAGTCTTGTAACAATTGGGGAAATCTAAACTCTTAACTAGGATCTCTGGTAGCATAGTGCCTAAGGTACTTGACTGCTAACCAGAAGGCTGGCGGTTCAAACCTACCAGCCACTCCTCGGAAGGCAGGTTGGGCTATCTACTTCCGTAGTGATACTGCCTTGAAAACCCAAGGAAGGGTCGCGGTGAGTCAGGGCTGACTCGACAGCACATAACAACAACAACAAACTCTTAACCAATAGTATTCTACAGAAAATTTTAGGTCCTACATTGCTTCATTGCTACATTGCTACCTGTGAGTTTTTACAAGCATTCATTAAAAAATATTGAAAATTGTATGCTAATTATGCTGTAAAAGAGAAAAGGAGGAAATGCTTCCAGAATCATTTTATGAATCTAGTAAGTCCTTGGTGGAGTCCCTGTGTGGTATAAACGGTTAACGCACATGGCTGTAATTCAAAAGCTGGAGGTTCAAGTCCACCAGAGGCATCTTGAAAGAAATGCCTGGGGATGCAATCCTGAAAAACCAGCCATTGAAAACCCATGGAACACAGTTCTTCTCTGATACATGAGCGTCGCCAGGAGTCAGAATCGACTTGCCAGCAACTGGTGGTGATACCCTCGAGACTCAAACCTGACAAGAACATTACAAGAGGAGAAAAGTACAGCCATTTCATTTCATGAATTTGAATGCAAAATTCTAAAGTATTTATAAATTGAATCCAGTGATATATAAAGAATATACTATATCATGAATAAGTAAGGCTTATTCCAGGAATGCAAGATTGACTTGACATTCTTAAATCGAAAAGTACAATTCAAATATTGACAGAATAAACGAGAAATGTCAAATGCTCACCTCAGTAGATGAATTAAAAAGAATTTGATAATTCCATAGTAATTTATGATTAGAACATTTAGATACTTGCAATGGGAGGGAACTTTCTCACAATGAATGATAAAGTGTACAAAATATTCATTGCACTTAATGTTCAAATACAGAGTGCTTTCATTCTGAGAAGGAGAATAAAACAGGGAGGCCTGCTATGATCACTTCTATTCAACTTAGTAATGGTGGGCTCAACCAATTCAGTAATGCAGACAATAAAGTAGGGGAAGGAAAAAGAAAAGAAGAAAGAAAACTGTCATTACTCATTGAAAACATGAATGAGTACAAAGAAAATATTCAGAAAATTAAACTACAGAGAATTAGAATATACTTGAGGTTAACTATACATAAACTTAATACAAAATAATTTTATTGCTATTTTACAAACCTGGAAAGATGATGACTAAGTACTCTTCCTAATGACTTTTCATACTTTTAATGCAGCTAGAAAATCTATGGGTTTTGTTCTTGGATCAGAATCAGGCATCAGTATGTACTCCTTGTCTATCTCAGATGATTTTGTAATACTTCACTTACCAGACACACAAACCTAATTTACCCATTCCTTCTAAAGATTACAGTGGGTTTTACATGTACTAGAAATGACCTGCCATAGAGGGCTAGAAATGATGGAAATTAGTGCAACGTGGTGCACGGATAAAAGAACAAATAACATTTTGTCTATCTTCAAGAATGATGCCTGCTTCTGAAATTAAACCCAGCAGGTAGGAAGACTCTAAACAGACTTCAAATTGTTGAACATCTGCTCACCCTAGCACGATCTAAAACAAGAAATGCGCTGCATTTTACAATGCTAAAATTCACACAATCTAGTTAGAATCATTACACTATTAAGTTTCATTGGGAGCATGTTTCAAACAGAATCCAAAACACTTTTACTCCCAAGTCGTGAAATACTGTTAAACTTACTGAAACTGCTCTTTTATTATATTACAATATCATTATATTAAAAATAGTTGAATACATTTTGCTAATTTAGGTTTATATCCGTTGCTAAAATTTCTCAAAACCAATTGTAAAATTAGTAAACCCTGGAGTCAATTACATTTAAATAAAATGGGGATTTAGATTTCAGCTCTAAGATGAAGCTACTTGATTTTCTTCTTTCATGTCCACCTAGCAGTGTGGATAAAAACCCAAACAAACAAACTCACTGCCGTGGAGTCGGATCCAAGTCATAGCCAATACTAAGATAGGTGATCTTAATATCACCTTGGATTTCCAAGGCAGTATCACTACAGAAGGAGATTGCCCAACCTTCCTTCTGAGGAGTGGCTGGTGGGTTTGAACCGCCAGCCTTCGAGTTAGCAGTCAAATGCTTTAGGCACTACGCCACCAGAGCTCCCAAGAGTGTGGATAAGAGTAGATAAAAGATGCCCAGTCTATGTTTGGAGTGACAAAAATTCCCATGCATTTATTCTACTTCTTGGTGCTGTAGTTATACGAAAGAAAGGGGGATGGAACTTGTAGTTCTAATATAATTCACAGCCATCGCGGAACTGCAATGTTCTGCCCCTGTAGAAGCCTTTGGTCTGGTTTGATTTGTCCAGGTCCTAATATTTCCCCTGGCATGTGCAAACTGCTTGACTGTCTGAAGCGCCCTGGATGAGAAACTGCCACAGATGGACCAAGATTTCTGTATTCCACAGCCGATTTCATTGTCTCAGTTCATTTCCTCTGCAGAAAAGGTCCTAAGTCACACTTAGTCACTTAGGCTCGGAGTCCATCACCCTCCTGGTCATATCCAAAACGTGTTACACGCTGGGTGACATTCTCAAAAGGCAAAAACTGGAGTGAGGATGGGCCAGTGGTTGCCAGGGGCTAGGAGGAGGCATAGCCCAGGGCATTTCTCTGCAGAGGTGGGAGTGCTGCGTCTCCTGATTGTGGCATTCGTTATATAGATCTATCAGTGTGGCAAAATTTAGGCATGTATGGCAAAAAAAAGAAAAGAAAAGAAAATCAATTTTACTGTATGATGATTTACAAACATAAAATTGAAAAACATTATCCTAAAAGAGAATGTGATTTGTAAGGAGGTCTGCAGCTGACCCTGGATCCACACCCACACGATCCAGTTAAGTAAAAAGTTTTCCAAGCACAGGCTTTTGATACTACTAGGTGTCTTAAACAGGATTATTTAAAAGCATGCTAAGGCAATTATCCCTGTTGATGCCTAAGGAGAAGAAAAGAAGCTGCTTTTTAAAAAGCTTTTAACCAACATTTAAAGCAATAAACAACCTTTGAAAAAGCTATTTTTTTTTCTTTAAAGCACCCCTCTCCCCATCGTCACCAATGATGCTTTGTTGGTGCTTATATGAGATTCAAGGGAAAGCGGTACTTTAAAAATTCTTTTCTTTCATGTGAAATTGATTTGAGATTGTCCCTTTCCCCTTCCCTTTTCCTAACAATGTGAAGATCACCTATCATAGCATTCAGCAAGTGTTAGAACAAAGAGGAATCCTGCCCTTGATTGCAAAGGAAGATTATAAGGAAAGTGAAAGGATCCTGTGACTATTTTTGTTGTTGTTGCCACTGTGTTCTATTTCTTATTTCAAATTTTATTCAACAGTTGAGAGTTGTCAGATGATAGGAAAGTAAAAGGGAAGTTGAAACGGAAGTGTGATTCTTCAAGAGAAAAATGTAATAAGCTTATGAATTAAATTGTAAGGGTTATATTTCTGAATAATTTATTTGTAAAAGGACAACTGTGTAGGAATTTTTATAACAAAATTTCCCATGTGGCTAAAAACCCATAATAAAACCAACAAGGTAAGCATCGTGGAACTTGATATTCAATATTCTTTTCCATCCAACCTTTCATCTTCACTGAATGAAGAGAAAGTTATCAACTTTCTTACTCAGAAAATAGCTAAAGAAATGTCTTTGTGTTGTTGTTTTGTGTCTTTGAAGTTGATACTCTAGTTTCCTTTAGGTAAAATAATAGACTTACTAGCTAGAAACAGGTGCTTTTTAGGGATTTGCTTCAGAACAGAAGTCAGCCCAGCTACAGAGAACTGGGCAGAACCATGCATAGTCCAAGGCCTTCTTGGTTTGCACCCGTCATGGGGGTGTCAAGGCATTATAACTTAAATTACCGAGTGCTTTTCCTTATAATGAGACATCATATTCCGGGGGCCTGAGAACTAAACATTGATGCAGGGATGCGTCACCCAAAATGAGAATATCATCACTCAGATTCATTTTCTGAATTTCACTAGGCAGACCTTTAAAACACTTCTGGTGACAGATGTAATTACGTGCCTCAGAATACTGTTTTCAGTTTTTGTCTTTATTTAAAATCATAATTGGGTTGCTATTTGTTGCAGACATAGTACTAAACACTCGTTGGAGAGAAAGAAGTTAATGTTCAAAGAACAGGGCACTCAAAGGATGCATCTTCCAGAGGAAAGGACAAGCGCTTGTACGCACATCAGCGTGTGCTCAATTTGTGACCTGAACACATTGTTGACCAAGACACACACCTGTTGCTGTTGAGTGGATTCTACCTCACAGTGATCCCAGGGGCTGCACAGTGGGACTGTGCTCCAGGGGGTTTTCTTGGCTCTCTCTCTCTCTTTTAAATTGTGATTTGGGTGAAAGTTTACAGAGCAAATTCACTTTCCATACAGTAGCTCACATACACTTTGTCTCATGACATTGACCACAATTTACCACAATGCAACAGCTCCCCTCCCACATCCTCCCGATAGTTACCTCTTCCCTGTGTCCATCCCTCCATGCACTCCTGCCCCCTGAGCTGTCTCCCTGTGCATAAGCAGCCCTTCCTTCTCCCATGATTGTTCTCTCCAAGGAGTATATCTACCTAATGTAAAGGTTCGGCTCATATGTCTGTCTTTTGTTTGGTTGGAAAGCACAGGTGTGGGTTCAATTCCAGACCTGAAGGGCAGCTAGGGGCCATAGTCTCAGTGGTTCCATCAGGCTCTATCAGACCAGCAAAACTGGTTGCCCCCACCCCTCCATTTTTTTCCCAAATGATTTTGAGTTTTGTTCCACGTTGTTCTCCCTCTCTATCCAGGATCGCCTACATAGATCCCCCTCTGAGTGGTTGACAGTGGTAACCAGGCCACTGTCTGATTCATGTAGTTCTTCTGGTCTCATAGTCATATAGGCTGCAGATCTCATGGTGTACCAGTTGCTTGGACTAATTGTTTCTATGAATCTTTGGTTTTCTTCATTCTTCTTTGTTCTGGATGAGGAGAGACCCATTGTTGCATCTAGATGGCTGCTTGCAAGCTTTTAAGATCCCAGTCACTACTTGCCAAAGTAGGGAGTGGAACAATGTTTTGGGTAGTGTATTATGCCAATTGAACTTGATGTCCCCTGTGACTATGGTCCCTTTGGCTCTCATTTTTATTAAAGCAGATTGCCAGGCCTTTCTTCCAAGGTGCCAGTGGGTGGGTTTGAACTGCCAACCTTTAGGTTAATGACCGAGAGCTAACCATTTGTAGCACCCAGGACTGGGTAGGTAAGGTTAAAACAACAAAAGGGATTTGAAAAATAAATAGAATTTTCCTCAAAACTCATGATATAGCAAATCAGAGTGGTTTTGTGGAGAAAACTAGTAAAATATATTGAATTATATTTAGAAGAAAGTGACATACAGAACTGCCATAAAACTAAGTTGATCAGCATGGAAACTGGCTTCCTCATCAAATGCCCCTGGTTATAAATACTGACTTTTCTTATAAGCAATGGGTTTTGCCTGAATTAATTAACATATTTGAGGAATAATTTTCTCTCAGGATTATTTGATTTGCTATGAAAATTAAAGAGAACAATGTCTACTTTCAAAAAAGGACTAGCATGGAAGTGGCACATGATAAACGCATAGTCAACATTACCTCTCCGTGTCTTTTACTATTTAAAAATCACATCTTTCAAACTTTTTAAACCCATAGAACCTTTTATTTCCTGGAGAATTCTTGCCTGGAACCCAATATATAACAGAATGAAGTCGGAGCTTTTCTTGTTGAAGAGGAGCTTGGCCTCCTGGAGTCATCATTTTGTTTGCTTCTCTCTCCCGAGGGGTGCCCTTCTGCTAACTCTTCTTCCCGGCTCCCACTGTGACAGCCTGGAAGCATTGCCTCAGAGCTTTAAACCAAAAAGACTCAAACCAGTTGCCATCGAGTCAATTAGTGGCCACGCCATGTGTTTCAGAACAGAACAGCACTCCATGGGATTTTCAGTGGCTGTGATCTTCAGCAGGAGATTGCCAGGCCTTCTGAGGTGTGTCTGGGTGGATTTGAACCACCAACCTTTCTGTTCGTAGTCAAACACTTAACTGCTTCTGCCACCCTGTGACTCACTCAGTACTCTAAGCTCCCAAGAAACAGTTTGAAAACTCTGACACCAAAGACTAGAAAGATGGCTTTCTCAGATTTAATTAACTACTGGTGTCTTATTTACCACAGTATTCACTACACATCTTATTTGACACAATCAAGATCTTTAGTTGGTTAAAAGAGGAAAATCATTGGAAAAAAACACACACACACAAAAAAAAAAACCCCAAAACACCCATTCATATCAACTTATGTTCTTATTCACCTAAGATACAGACAAGTACATTGTAATGTACATGTTTTAATACAGAAACAATTGTTTTGTTTTAAAAAGCAGTGTTCAATTAATTGACATTTTCAGGAGAAAGAAACTCCCATAACTCTATCCTCTATAATACCTAGTTTAGCTTTTCAAAATTGTGAATTAAGACATTAAAGAGATTGTGTAGCTATCTTAGACCAAAATCTTTCTATTTATATTCCTAAACTTCTCCTGGAGTCTCATTCAAAGCATTTTTGTTCTGTTCCTTTATTGAATCTTTGCAAAGCATTCAAGTTAGTTTTCTTAAAAGAAACAATTATGATTTCTCCTTCTTATTTCCTTATAATCTCATTATGATTTAATTAAGTTTTATAGATATATCAAGCACAATTAGCTGAAGACACAGAAACATCCCACACACTCTTAGCAAGCACAGGCCTGGACGGAGAAGCAGTGACAAGCACTGCAGCTGCTGGTCTGTAAGTCACCACTGCAGCATGTTATGGTGGTTCAAACCCACCAGCCACTCCTAGGAAGGAAGATGGGGCAATCTACTTCCGTAATGATACTGCCTCGGAAACCCAACTCAGGTCTGAGTCGACAGCACATAACAAATAACAAGCAGCATGTTATGGACATCAGCCGATATGATTGACAAAGAGAATGAACTACATTGATTCATTGTAACAAGTTTGCCAAACAGAGATCACTTAAGAGAAAGTGCATATATTTCTACCTACCTGCCTGTCTGCCTGCATGCCTACCTACCTACCTACCTACTTACCTATCTATCATTTGTTTCTCTCTCTATCTAATCTATAGGAATATCTACATCTATTTGAGAATGCAAAGTTGGTAGCTACAAAAATGATCATTGGTACTGATTTTACACTTTGAAAATTGTTATATGTAATTAGCAATTATACAGATCTAATATCTATATTTGATATTTTACTTTTTTGCCGAAGAAATCAGCTGGAGAAGGCAAACAAGCAATTCCGTAACTAACACGTAACTGTGAGCAACATAGTTTTCCTTCCTTAAGTAAGACATTAGAAATGTGTGTATCAATTTTTTTCTTAAATTTTGAATAAATTCATGTTACTCTCAGGCTGAAGGATAAGGAAGATGAGCAGGTGGAACTCTGAAATGGGAAGAGTGAAGGGGCAGAGTGTTTTTGTACAGAAGATCAAGACTCTAACTTGAGGACAAATTCTGTCCAAGGATGACAGATCCCGGGGATTTCTAGACTTTCAGACAGAGATTTGGGGTTTCTGTAGTCCGAAGACCAAATTGTGTTATTATTTGCAGTTAGGAAATATATCAGAATGCCTCAAATTTTGTGAAATTGCCACAGTTTGTAACTGTGCTGCTGGAATGTTAATGAAAGTTCTCTCATCTCCTTTCACACTTGCATCCTTCCCCTCGCATTGGTGATTAAGTACGGCCCAATCGACAGGCTCCATCACCTGTTACTCTGAGGGGCTGATCCAAATTTTTTATTTACTGCCATTTTCCTTTGCACTTGTTTTCTAGCCTCTGTCTTTAATCCTAAGAACACTTTCTATCATAACCTGTCAAATGCCATATTTAAAATACAGAAGCCCAGGACAAACTTTATAAATCTGGGCTTGTTCTCTTTCTACCAATTTTTAATGATCTTTCCTTGAGTCTTTGTGATGGCAGACATTCTATCTATGCGATCTATGGATTTGACTCACTTTTTCTGAAAGTAACACTCTTACAATTCTTGGTCCTAGTTATGTCTTCTTTCCCTCAAAATTTTATTTTTTGAAGAATCCGTTTGCATGTTCACCTGCATATGTGATACAGTTGAGAAGATAAACTTTCATATGATATTTTAGATTATTCTTGAGATGAGTCACATAGCCTTGGACTTGCTCATTCAAGATTCCAGCACAGAAACAATGTCTGTGAATTCTTGGAAAGAAACAAGAAGCAAATGTCCCAGATTTCTCTGACATCTTTAAACATGTGTTTGGTGTTCTTTAAACATGTTCTAGTCCAATAAAATGCTAAACAAGTGGAATTCAACCATACTCTTGCACTTTTCCAGGCCAGCCTTCTCCTAAAGGCATAGTGGGCTGATAGAAAGCAGTTTCTCGTCTCCACATCAACCATTTATTTAGCTCATGAACCTGCAATTTGCTCAGGGCTCAATGAGGAACGCTTGCTTCATTTCTACTGCATGTGGCATCAGCCAGAATGGCTTGGGTGGGGCTGGATTCCTTACCTGATTGACAAGTTGTACCACTCCATGTGGGTCTCTTTTACCTGAGACTTGTAGCCTCCTGTTTTGATTCTCTAATGCTGAGGTCTGGTAGCATAGTGCCTAAGGCATTTGACTGCTAACCAGAAGGCTGGCGGTCCAAACCCACCAGCCACTCCTCGGAAGGAAGGTTGGGCAATCTACTTCCATAGTGACACTGCCTCGGAAACCCAAGGAGGGGTCACTGTGAGTTGGGTCTGACTCCACAGCACATAACAACAACAGTGCTGAGTTGGAATCGACTCGGTGGCCGTGAGTTTGCTCATCCATTTCTATGGTAAGTATGGCCTTTAAAGCCAGGCTCATTTCTCTGGGTCTTATACTGGATTCACATCCTCTAATTTTTAAGTCTTTAAGTCTTCGATGCTTTCACACATATTTTTTTTTTTTGTATTAAGTTTTTCTAGTTGTTCTCTATTGGAAGGTTCCTCTCAGAGGTAAAGGTTGGCCTTTAAAAAAACTGCAGCTCTTATTTCTTCTTTACACAGCCATAAGTCTATAAAATTATTTATTAAACAAATTTCTGAAATCATAATTTTGTGTTTAAGTTATTATACTTAAAATGGTGAGATAAAGATGTTCTTTGACCCATGAAACTTTTCATCAACCCAACTACCCAACACCGTTCATCAAACTTTTGAGTTTTATTTATTTAATTTTATGACTGTGCTTAAAATTGCATGAATTTCTTAGAACAATTTAACCATGGAATTGAAGGAAATTTTGCATATCTGTAAGTCCTTCCATTTTGTAGACGTGGCAACTGCAATCCAGAGCAATGGTAGCAGCAAGAGCATCAGTTCTGTCGAACGCACCATATAGGATTGTTGTTGTTGTTATGTGCCGTTGAGTCAGACCCGACTCATAGTGACCCCTCCTTGGATTTCCAAGGTGGTATCACTACGGAAGTAGATTGCCCAGTCTTCCTTCTGAGGAGTGGCTGGAGGGTTTGTACCACCAGCCTTCTGGTTAGCAGTCAAGTGCCTTAGGCACTATGCTACCAGAGCTCCTTCGTATAGGATTATACCCATCTATGTACTAGTCCTTGGCAGTAAGAATGGCCAGGCTTCATCTCACCTACTTTGGTCATGTTGTCAGAAGCAACCATTCCCTGGGGAAGGATATCATGGTTGATAAAGTGGAGGGTCAGCAATAAAGGGGAAGGCCCTCAACAAGATGGATTGATGCAGTGGCTGCAACGATGGGTTCAGGTAGAGCGAGGATGTGAAGCTGGTGCCGGACTGGACAGTGTTCTGTTCTGTTGTGCATAGGCTGGCTGTGAGTTGGATCCAGCTCGACGGCACCTGACAATGACTACATGATGTTTATATGGTTGTATAGGTATGGAACTATATTTATACTGCATATATTATATTTTATAGTGTATAAAATAGCATGAGTTTTTCTCCCAAGGACACTATAGTTCTGTGGTCAATACATTCTTCCACACTTTATCTCTACACAAAATATAGAGCCTTCCCATGCAAAATGAAATGATGAGTGTTTCCCTTGTTGAAGAAAAACCTATTTGCTTAACCAGGGCATGTTATCTGCAGACCGACACTGAGAGATAAGGTCAAAATAATTTGACTATTTGCCTGTAACAAGAATTAGAGCAAATAGTGAGTGATATTACTCAGTAGTCTAATATTTTACATTTAATACTTTAAAACATCTCATTCAGATCCATATCAAGAACTTGAAAGAAATAATTTTCTGAAAAATCATGTCATTTTCAGTGTAGAATAGAAGATAAAGGTAGGTGAAACGCTTGTTGCAGATAATACAACATTTAGACACCATATCAAGAGAAATTATTTTTTTAATTCAAATCCTAGTTCTAGACTCAAGACATTTTATTGCCATCTCTTAATGTAATAGGAGTCAATTTTCCCTTTTCTAAATTTCACCATCATATGCTATCGGCTGAATTTTATAAAAGTTATTTTACATTATGTTTATCTGTTTTTATACAACAATGTACTACTAAATGTATTTAACATTATTTCAAAATCACCTTATTTTAAGATAGAACACAGTTTTATCAATAACCAAGTGAATTTCTATTTTAGTTCTATTGAATGTAGTGTAGCCATTCTAATTCCATTTACTCTTTCAGTATCAAGTATTCTACATGATTTTGGTTTATTGTATCTTGATCATAAACATGAGTGGTGGAAAGAACAATATTAAAATGAAAAGATCGAGAACTGTATGATCTATAAGAATGTCCATTTTTAAAGAACAGGTTTTCAAATGAACATAGGCAGTTGGTTTATAAACATTAAACGAGTTTCAGTACCTTTCAAGTCAACTGAAAATGATACTAGTTTCTGAACATAAAAGAAACTTGTTTCCTATAATGTGATTTCTATATTATGTCTAACTTTCTTCTTGTTACTAATATGCATCATTTGCAATTCACAAGCCATTATATAATGCCCTATAAGTTTAATGTATCTGAATATAAGTTTAATGTATTTGCTCAGAGGGTACAGTAAGAAGGCTAAATATGATTTTGAAAGTTGTGGGCTATGCTTTCCAATTTAATGTTATTCAATCAGACCTAGGTTATGTCTTCAGTATACAGTGGAAACAGAATAGCAGAGTTGGACTGGTTACTGTCCAAGGCAAAGAGAAACTTTTGGAAAAATTTTAAATGTATGTCTAATTGATATTTCTATTAACAGAAGACTGATATTAGTTTATTAATATCCTCAAATTAATAAAAACAACTTTATTGTACTAACTATACATGTGTTTGCAATAATCTTACATTGTACTTTGGATCAGTAACCTGCACTCCAGGAGCCCTGGTGGCACAATGGTTAAGTGTTCGGCTGCTTACCCAAAGGTTGGCAGTTTGAACTCACTAGCCACTCTGTGGGAGAGAAAGATGGCATTCTGCTCCTATAAATTACAGCCTTGGACAAACCTCACGGGCAGTTGCACTTTGTCCCATAGGATCACTATGAGTGGGAATTCGCTGGACAGCAACGGGTACAGGTAACCTGAACTCAGCCAACTTTTTTTGTTGGCATCATTTCTCAATATATGTGTATGCTTATGTTAACAACGGTGCTCTGGTGGCGTAGTGCCTAAGGCACTTGACTGGTAACCAAAAGGCTGGCTGTTCAAACCCACCAGCCACTCCTCAGAAGAATGGGCAATCTACTTCCGTAGTGATACCACCTCAGAAACCCAAGGAGGAGTCGCTATGAGTCGGGTCTGACTCCTCGGCAGTGCATTGCTTTGCATTAATGTTAATAATAGAAGTTTCACTCTGTCTGATTCAATATCTGATTGTTTTCCCATGCCTGGTGTTATTACGGATCCAGTCTTTAGGGATAGCATTTCTAGTGCAGGACACACCTAAGTACTGCTATTAATACTACTACCAACATGTGGAGTTCACTGTCATTGCCATAACCCAGCTGTGGTGGTGATTGTGACAAGCAACAGAAATACAAAACGCTGCAGCTGAAAGAGAGCACTTTGGAGAACTCCAAGGGCGAACGCCTAGCTCATGGACTTTAGCAGTGTGTTGAGGGAAACAGAGAGAGTAGTGTAGTGCCTAAGGCATCTGACTGCTAACCAGCAGGCTGGTGGTTCAAATCCACCAGCCACTCCTCGGAGGGAGGACTGGGCAATCTACTTCTGTAGAGATACTGCCTGGGAAACCCAAGGAGGGGTCACTGTGAGTCGGCAGTGAGGTGTTTCCACCCCCCCCCATATGTCCAGTAGCATAAGGCTGTGGAGACAGAAATACCTAGATTTGCAATTTATTACCTATGTAAAGGTTCCTGGGTGGAACAAATGGTTTGCACTCAACTGCTAACCTAAGGGTTGGCGGTTCTAACCCATTCAGTGGTACCACAGAAGGTAGGCCTGGTGATCTGCTTCCGTTAAGATTATAGCCAAGAAAACCCTATGGAACAGTTCTCCTCTGTAATACACAGGGTCATCATAAATTGGAGTAGACTATACAACAAATAACAATAACAACATTTACTACCTGTGTGACTATTTTAAACAGCATCATTGAGGTATACTTTGCATACCAGAGGAGCTCTGGTGGTGCAGTGGTTAATGCATTTGACTGCTAACCAGAAGGTCAGTGGTTCAAACCCACCAACTGCTCCACGGGAGAACGATGAGGCAGTCTGCTTCTCTCATCAGCCTTGAAACCCTATGGGGCAGTTCTATAGGGTTGTCCTATAGGGTCACTATGAGTCAGAATTGACTCAAGTGACAGTGGTTTGGTTTTGGGTTTTGCACACCATAAATTTAATCTATTTTGTGTATACAATTCAATAATTCTTAATACATTTACTGAGTTTTACAAATAGAAACACAATCCCTTATGGTAAATTTCCATCACCCAAAAAAGATTCACTGTGCCCATTTGAATTCAATCTCATTCCCACCGCCCCCCTCCCTCCGCCAGGCAACATGACTGTTTTGTTTCTGAAGATATGCCTTTCAAAACATTTCCTGTAAATGGAACCATACAATAGATGTTCTTTTGTGTCTGGTTTTTATATTGAGGAGAAAAACATACTAATTACAATTTCCCTCACTATGCCCAAAGATATTTTAAAAAATTAAGAATAATAAAAGAAAAAAGTTTTTGTGTTAAAATATTCTCAAACTATGATTTTGTATTAAATTTTTTTAAACATAGAACATTTCAAAGATCTATTCTAACATACAGTTACTCACATTAAAATACCTCTACTCACTATTCACTATGAGGCAATGAAAGTTTCAAATTTTGGGATTTACTGAAAGTATTTTTCCTTATAATATTTACTCTTTCACTTTCTATGAGCTGATTCATAAGATAAAGATGAAGACGATGAGGTGACAGGAAGATGTTTTCCTGATAAATAAGAATCATTGTGGCTGCCTTCTGGGTTAAAGTTGTCTGGACTGGTCTTTCTCAAATTCAGCTGCATGATAAATTACACTGATTGCATTTTCATGAAGATACCTGTGCTCAGCAAGATGGCTCTCAGAAGCTATAAAATGCTGTACTTGAATGGCTTTGAAAAAAATGAAATACAATTATTTGGAAACTGGTATGTTGAGAGGCTTGGAATATATTTGGTTTTAAAGGACTTAACCCGCTCTAATTCTTCATCAAGGAAAATCAATCACAGAACGAGAGCATGAATTAGATATCCCTAAATGTCATAACATTTATATATTGGATTTTATTTTTACTTCATTAAGAAACCAAATAGGACTGTAATTAAAGAAAACGATAGCATATGGTGGAGAGACTGTTTATGGTTTTCCCAACTTTAAACCCTATTAGAAATTCTATGCTGTGAAGGACAAGCCAAGTGAACTATATGCATAATTGATTAGAGACTTACTTCACTTTTAAATCACAGGGAAATCTACTTTTATTTAATTTAAAATCTGTTACACAGCTCTACTTGAAATTGAATGCCCTAAAATTTCCCATGAAATTTGAAAGCAGATGAAAATGAATGAGGGAGCAAAGGCTTGAAACATCCCCAACAATATTATTTAACTTTATAGACTTCCTTAGAGTAGGTGTATCTAGAAATTACGTTTTTATAGCTTCTGTAATAAGAAGTTAATCTCCCAATTCAGAGCAGTGATTCAATTAGAAAAAAAAAATAATCTGAATGCCTACTGTGTGCCACATGGTAGGACAAATTCTGAACCAATGGAAACTAAGGAGGTAATTCTTACCCTCATAGCCTGGGCCATAAGACAAGTGAACTGATATTTAATATTTTGCAAATGCTATTTGATCAGAGGAGAGTGATCCTGAGAGAAGGCAAGGGAGGGCCTTAAGCATCACTGTGGATCACCCACAAATAATCACGATTTAGCTGTGCTTTTCCTTCTTCCCACCCAGTGTCCTGGTTACTCACATAGCTACAGTTTTCCTGGTAAGTGTGCATCTTCTTCGTAAGCATTTCACAAAACTCTGGAGAAAGTGATTTCCTTCAAGTTCAATATTCCTGGCTTTTGTTATCAGACCAAACGCGGGTCCCTGCCTGGTGTCGCAGTCAGGCCAAAACAGTTTGCACACCGAGATTGAGAGGAGAGAAAATATTTATTGCAAAGCGGCAATGCAAAGAGTAGGAGTAGTTTAGTACCCAGATCTAACTCCCCGAAATGCTAGCTATCGAAACACAGCCTTTGTAGGTTTCAGGAAAGGGGGTTGTGCATATTCACAAAAGGTTGAGGGATTTGGGGTGTGAAATGGATGAGTCACACTAGCTTCCTGTTATCGTCTGATAGGGGCTTGGGCACAGGGGAGAGGGTCTGCAATTAACTTTTGTTCCTTTTTGCCCTGTTGTGTATGTCCCTGGGCCAGAGTTACTTTACAAGTTGTTTCTAAGATACTTTTAGCAGTCTGTCATTTCCTGGAAGGAATGTTTTCCATTCAGTTCTTTAAGGAACTGAATGCTCATCTGTCGGGGGTGGGAAAATAGTTGGGGGTAATTTAGTTTACTTCTCTGTTCCCATCCAGGTGCCAGGGTGGGGGAAATAGTTTTTACTTTACTTTATTCAAGGTTTGTTTGTTTATTTATTTATTCAAGGTTGAATCAGCACCAAATGTAAAACATCCAAATAATTTACATTTGTGTTCTCCATGTGCTGTGCGGTGGTGTGTGTGTGTGTGTGTGTGTGTGTGTGTGAGAGAGAGAGAGAGAGAGATATGTGATAGAGTGTGTGGTTTGTTGTGGTGGGTTAGGATGGTTGGAGTGGTGTGTGTGTGTGTGTGTGTGTGTGTGTGGTGGGATGTGGTAGATAGGGTGGCAGGTAATGTGGCGGGAGCGATAGAGGTGGTGTGTAGATGTGTCTGAGATGTGGCATGTCATGTGTAATATCCTATACTGAGAGTGGTGATATGAGAGTGTGGGGTATGGTACAATGTGGTGCTTTAGTGTGCCTGTGTTTTATGCCACAGCTTTGAAGTTCCATGTTTCTGAAGATCTGCATCATTGAAGGGAATATAAGTTCCAGCTGATTAACAAGGAACCCAGGTTACATTCATTCAGCATTTCCAATGTGAACATGTTTACTTGTACTCTGTCTTTCCCAGGCTCTTTGCAACAGCATGTGGAAGGCTTGTTGGACTCAAGGCTGGGTGCTTGGTATGCCTAAGTTCAATAACACAAATTTAATAAGAGTCCTACAAGAGCCTCCATCTAGGAAGGGCATAAATACAACCACCAGTGCACTATTTTTATTACCTTGACCATCAGCACAGGGTTTCCATTTGGGAAGTACTTTAAGGGAAATATCCTCAGCAGCCGCCTAAGGTAGAAGGTGACATCGCAAGGCCCCAGTCACCACCAAGTGTTATTTGCTGTTGTTGTTGTTATGTGCCATTGAGTCGGACCCGACTCATAGCGACCCTTTCTTGTGTTATTTAGCATGAGGAAAACAGAGGACATTTTTTATTTTTAAAATTTTCTCTTGTTCCTCCTTATTGGGAAGAGGAGAAAAATTATAAATGAATGAAGAAATGTAGAGAAAGAGGAACTAGTAGTATGTTGTGTGAGGTAAAATCTGAAGGAAAGCTAACAATAATTTTATGAACAGAGTTCTTCACATCTAAGTCAAGTGGTGTACATTCCTGTTAGGTAAACACACCTTCCATCCCCTTCTTTAAAATTTTACTTTTCCCTTCAAAACTAGCCCCATCAAATTTAGTAACATCAGAATGATGTGGGATGGGGGCAGGGTGGAAAGAATCCAGAAAGCCTCAGAGGAACCTGCATGCAGAAGGCGCTCAAGAGGGAAAGCCTCCGGTGACTGGGCCGCCATCTTAGAGCAGGTTCTCCACTTCCCCAAGATGAGGTGGCCGGGCTTTGGACCAATCTCAAGGGCCTGGAAGGCCCCAGCTGAACCCAGGTATAATTATGAGGTCCATTCTCCAAATAATAAAGAAGGGAGAAACAAACTGATGTGGGAGAGTGCAGTTTGACATTTCAGCTGAGGTATGAGAACACATCTTTTTATTATTAAGCCCATTCCCTTTATAACTGCACTAAAACTTGCCGGTGTAACTACACTAGGTTATTCAGCTTCTCTATTATTCACTCGGATGGAATACTGTTTCATTTCCAACAATACCTGTTTGTGAGTTGTCGCTATGGTTTTGTGACTTAGGTTCTATTGCTCTACTTCTTTACAAAAGAGGGATACAATTTTTTTTTTAGAATACGAACTTTAACAGTGGCTGCTTTACTGAAATTAAACAAATCAGTCCTTTTTTTTTTTTTTTTTTTGCAAGTGGCCAAACAAAGGGTGGGAATATTCTTTTGGCCATTTTGTACCTGATTTGGCCACTCAGAGCTGCAATTCCCTCCTTTGTAGTGTTAGACTCAGGTCTTGAAAGGAGTGTTGGCGTGAGGAAGCTGCCACTGACACGATAATGCAAAAGCAAAAGGAAAGTTTATTAGCTAGCTCGAGCTAGGGTCTCAGCTTACAACGACGCAGCGGCTTGGGCAAAAGACCCCGTGCTCTCCTACTATTACGTTTTTATAGAAAAATATAGGGTGGAGTAACACCAAGGCAAAGGGGTACAAATGATTGGTTGTTGCTAGGGGTTAGGGAAGGAGGGGAGGGGGTTTGAGGTAAAGCCTTGAGACGTGGGGGATGTGCTGGAATCCAGAGGGGAGATAAAGCCCTGAGACGTGGGGGACATGTTAGAATCCCCAGCACTAAAGACTTCTGGTTAAAGAATTACCTTGGGGCCATCACCTGGAGGCCATTAGGACTCAGGCCTCACATTCCTTAGGACTCAGGTCTCACATTCCTTAGGACTCAGGCCTCACAGTAGAAGAGTTGTATCTGTTTGATTATGCAGACAAACCTAAACAACATTGCTCTCTGATCTCACTACCATCTTTTTATCAGTGCATTCCTCTATTACTTCATTAAGTAACAAATTGTAGTACGATTATATTTAATGAATAGGCTCAAATCACTATGTGTGCAGTCACTGTGACTCTGATACCGCATCAGTCCCTTCTTTTTGATTCCTTTTTCTCTAAGGTCTGCCTCCTTCAATAGGATATAATCATGATTTTCTAAAGCTCACGACCACAAAATAACATATTTATCTATCTGGCATAAAAAGGAAATCCTGGAAAGGCCATTTGTTACTGGTACTAACAAAACACGATTTATGATGAGGCCATACCCTTTAAATCATTAGGAAAACAGTTGGGAGAAACAACTCAATCCAGCAATTATGAGCGTAAACCCCTGGACTTAATAGGAAACAAACTCTTCCCTAAGTTCTGCTGACAGAGCACTCCATCATGCCCTCTTCCTTCTCGATAATGAGATGTCCTCAGTTCTGTCTGGCTCCTGACCCTTGTTCAGTTTCTGCAGTGGACTGGGCACAAACACTGTGCGGCTTCACTTTGAGAAACACAAGGTCTGTCTTGTGTATTGATAGGACATTTGAGGCAATTGCTTACATAACCAAGGCCCCAACACATTTTCCTTTAAAAAAAAAAATCAATGTTCTTGACCAAATTGGTTGTTGTCTTTGCTGCCTGAGAAAACAACTTCTGTAGGCCAAGTTGTTGCTTATTCATTGACTGGGTCGATCATCACTAAGCATTAAGGCTCAAGTCATGTATATTCATTGATTTCCCAGTGACTAGGAGCTCTGGTAGCGTAATGCCTAAGGCACTTGATTGCTAACCAGAAGGCTGATGGTTCAAACCCACCAGCCGCTCCTCAAAAGGAAGGTTGGGCAATCTACTTCCATAGTAATACTGCCTCAGGAGGGATCACTATGAGTCGGGTCCGACTCAAAGGCAGATGACAACAACAACAACAAGGAACCTGAAACCTGAGACCACACCCTCTTTGGAGCCTCCTGGATCAGTGAGAAGGGAGCTCTGGGGGTGTAGTGCCTAAAGCATTTGACTGCTGACCAGAGGTTGCCATTTCAAACTGGAAGGAAGACTGGGCAATCTGCTTCTGTAAAGATTTACCAACTAAGAAAGCCAAAGAGGGTTGCTATGAGTCAGAATTGACTCAATGGCAGTGAGTTTGATTTTTTTTTTTCCCTTTGGATCAGTGAGAACATTCATGCACAGGAGAGGGAGTGGCATGTTCCTGGGGACAGTGGAGGCCCCATTCTGAGAAATCTTGCCTGATGCATTGCTCACTTGTGTTCTTTCAGGTTATAATAAACCTATACCTGTAAGTGTAGGTAATACGTTCCATGTATCTATCATTCTAGGGAATCATCCAACCCACTGAGGCAGTGAGAGCCAGCAGAGAGGCTGACGTTTGCCTGTTTGGCCGAGGTTGTACGGACAGAGTCCTAACTGGTAGGGACCCCCATTCTGGGTGTTGGGGTCAGAGAGAAAGTGTCATGTGGGTCGCTGGTGTCAGAAAGATGAAGTGGGAAAGTGGAGAGAGGTGTTATTTTCACAGTTGGGAACTTAGGCGTATGTTGGCTATTATTCATAGAGAGAAGAAGCAGTGGTAATTGCTGTTGTATGGTGTTGTTAACCCCAAAGACGTTTTAGTAGTATGATGAGGTTGATACGCAGAGAGATGAAAGTCCAGTTTGCAAATAACGTGGAGGAATGAATGGTAGTGTAGTTTGTCAGAGAACGTGTTTGATACTTAAGACCTTTGACGGTGAAGTAAAAACAGATAGTTTGAAGTGTGAGTGCATTTAGAGGACATTGTTTCATTTCATTCTGTTTCAGATCAGAGATTAATTCAAGCTTTGAACGTATTGTTTTTATTTTTCACCTATATATTATGTATTGAATTATGTCCCCAAAATGGTATGCTGAAGTCCCAACTCCGGTACCTGTGAATGTGACCTTATTTGGAAATGGCATATTCGAAGATGTTACAATTAACAGGAGGTCTTGCTGGAGTAGGGTGGGTCCTACTTCATTCTGAGTGGTGTCCTGACAAAAGAGCAGTCACACAGACACAGAGGGAAGAGGGCCATGTGACAAGGGAGTTATGCTTCGCGGGCAAGCCGAAGAACGGGAGTTCGCAGTAGCTGGGGAGAAGAGAAAGCACCTTCCCCTAGAGCTTTCTGAGAGCATGGCTTTGCCCACCCAGAATTTCCACTTCCAGCTCCACAGCTCTGAGATGATGAATTTCTGTTCTCGTAAACCAGGAGTCTGTGGTACTCTGTATGGCGGCGCTAGGGAACGAGTACACGATGTCACACGTGTTTGAAGTTCTTCAGAAATTGAAAGCCCTTCAAGCACCTTTGGTAAAGTTGGTCAGGAACCCGGCTCGCCTTTAAGAGGAGTGATTTCCTCGCTGCCCTGTGCTCAGTGAGGCGGCTTCCTCAGAGAGGTGCAGGGCTCCCTCCTGCAAAGCTCACAGCTTCAGTTAAAAATAGACTTCTTCTGTTCCTGAAAAATGTTCACAGAGAAATGTGTATAGGAGAATTCGGAAAATGTCTTACCCAAGACCTGTTTAGGTAAGGGCTGTCGAACTCTCCGAAATTTAATGTAAATACCCATTTTTCTCCTTTCTCAGATGAGGCACAAGGAATGGATAAAATGAAAAGAGAACTCTGTTTCTTCTTCTTTTCCTTTTGGTATATTAATTGTCGTTTCCAGGCCTTTCTGGTAAAATAATGATTTTTTTTTAAAATCACTTTTCCAACACAAAAATCACTTGGTGAGTAAATCGCCTGAATGTAAGAGCCACAGAGGAAAGCATGAGAAAACTAAAGCAAGCACATCTCCTCATCCTCCTGGGCCTTGAAGGTGCCACTGGTTTATAACCCTCAGAATACGTTTAGGATTACTGGATATTGAAGCCAAATAACATTGCCTGCCAATTATTATGTTTAAAAAGGAACTTTGTATTAGCTTGGAAACAAAGCCATTTCTTTCTTTGAAAGAGTGGAACGAAGTTGGAATGATTTTGATGTTATTGAGAAGGCCTTAATCACTCTACCTATTTAAGCTGTTTATTCAAATCTTTTCATGGAAAAGCCTTAGGGATGCCCCTCCATCTCCTATTGCTACACAATTGGGAAAATATTAGATTTTAATACCAAGTCGAACTGATCATTTTCTACAAGGATTTTTTTTTTCAATGTGGAATTTAATTTAAGGATTTAATCTAATTTTCTCTTCAATTGCTTGTTTCTTTTCCATTAAATTGCTGAAATGCAGACTGTCTCATTTAAGAAAACCTAATTCTTCAGTCCTGTGTGACTACATAAACCAACATTCAAACAGAAATTAAAAAGGCTCTGCAGGAGCCTGAGGATTTCCCTTACTGCATCACTTTTATCGAAGACAGAATTTATACCTGAATATGGAGGAAAAGGCATCCCTTTTGCAAAGATATTTAGGAGAGATAGGACCTACCGGGCACATGCCATCTGCCAGGCATTGCTCAAATGACTTGAGTTCATTTTGTTATTTATTTTCCTCTGTAACTGTATATGATAGATCCTAGCTTCATCTCCAAGGTACTGAGAGGTCAAGCAACTCAAATGTAAGTCACACAGCTGGTGAGAAGGGAGTTAAGAATCCACATCCAAGCTGCCTGCCTCCAGAGCTGTAGCTGCTTCCCCAAGACATACCTGCTGTCACTGGGTCGATTGTGACTCAGAGCAGCCCTCCCTGAGTAACAGTGTATTGCGCAGCAATTCTCAGTGGCCAGAATTGGGCTTTAAATGTAACCTAAAATCTGGGAATCAATGGAAATGGACAAATAACTGATCCCCGTTGGCTCTGATATTTTATATGACTCCTTTTGAAAATCTGTCTCAGTAGCTCAGGTCATCAGTTTAAACGTTAACATATGTTTTGCTTGTGTTTGTAAGTATAATGTTGTGAAGTATTCTTCCTTTGCCTGAATGCAAATCATTCATAAAAATGTTGAACAGGACAGGGCTGGACAGAGTCTCTGTCACAAAATGAAACTGTCACATATAGTGTTTCTAGTCAGCGGCTCTGGGGAATGATACTAAAATCAAAAATCAAACTCACTGCCATCCAGCTGGTCCTGACTCATCCCGACTCGTCCTTGGGTTTCTGAGGTGGTATCATGTGGGTTCACATACCCACATGTTTAGTAGTGAACTTTAAAAAGGACCAAGACAGCACTTTTTTTTTTCTTTCAAATTTTTATTGTGATTTGAGTGAAAGTATACAGAGCAAATTCATTTTCCACACAGCAGTTCATGCACATTTTGTTTCATGACAGTGACTGCAATTCCCCACAATGAGCTCTCTTCTCATTTCCTCCCTGTAATTCCCTGTTCCCCGTGTCCTTCCTTCCCATGGACTCCTGCCCTTCTGTTCTCCCAGGATTGATTGCTCCAGGATGTGTATCTACCTGATGAAAATATTCACCCCATATGTCTGTCTGTTGTTTGTCTGGAAGCTACAGGAATGAGTTCAATTCCAGGTCTAAAGGATGGCCAGGGGCCATAGTTTGAGGGGTCTCACCAGACTTTGTCAGACCAGCAAACTTGGTCTTTTTTTTTTTTTTTTTTTATGATTTTGAGTTTTGTTCCACAGTGTTCTCCCATTGTATCCAAGATCTCCTGCACCAATCCCTCTCCAAGTGGTTGACAGTGGTAGCCGGATACCATGTAGTTCTTCTGGTCTCATGGTTATATAAGCTGAGGAATGTATGGTCTACCAGTCCCTTGAACTAATTGTTTCCATGTGTCTTTGATTTTCTTTGTTCTTCTTTGCTCTGGGCAAGGAGAGACCCATCATTTCATGTAGATGGCCACTTGCAAACTTTTAAGATCCCTATCATTACTTGCCAAAGTAGGATGTGGAACAATGTTTTGGTGTAGTATGTTATGCCAATTGAGCTTGATGTCCACTGTGACCATGGTCCTGAGCCCACAGGTCCAACTACTTGCTCCTTCTGGGTAGCTGGCTGTGGCCAAGAAGCCACCACAACCTTGTCCCTTGTCAGGTCTACCATACACCTGGACATTCTTACGGTGCATACAAATACTCACGGAGACACATCGTCTGCTAACCCTATACATAGTCATGAGCACACTACCCTCTGCCTAGACATACCTGATTGTTCAGCTGCTCCACCCATCTATCCACCCACAGATCAATGCTTGCCATCACTGACAATGCAGTACTATACATGCAAAAAGGTTCATCTTTGTTGTCTGTACCTCCCGTGTACCTCTCTATGTCTTCCTCTTTCTCAGTGCCACCTTGTTGATCACTCACATTTGGTACATTGCCCTTGCCTTTACCCAAATCAGTACTTGTCTCTAGCTATTTAGCAGTGTTCCCTTCCTTTCCCTCCCACCCCTGGTAACCAACAAAGAAATTTTCCTTCCATATATAAACCTTTCCTTGACTTTTCACAATAATTAACTAATACAGTATTTGTCCTTCTGTAATTGACTTATTTCCCTCAACATAATTTCCTCTTAAGGTCATTCACGTTATGCAGTATTTTGTAGATTCTTCATTATTCTTTAGTGTTGCATAGTATTCCATTGTGTGTATTTATCATAGTTTGGCTATCCATTCTTCTGTTGATGGCCACCTATGTTGTTTCCATCTTTTTGCTATTGTAAATAGTGCTACAGTGAACATGGGTGTGCATATATTTGTTCTTGTCCTGGCTCTCACTTCTTTTGGATATATACGTAGTCATGGGATGGCTGGATTAAATGGTATTTCTAATTCTAACTTTTTAAGGAATTTCCATACTGCTTTCCACAGTGGTTGTATCATTTCACAGTCCCACCAGCAGTGTATGAGAGTCTCAATCTCTCTACATCCTTGTCAGCATTTGTTATTTTCTGTCTTGTTGAACTTGCTATTAGTGCTGGAGCAAGGTGGTATCTCATTGTTATTTTGATTTGCATCTCCCAGGCTAATGATTGTGAACATTTCTTCATGTGTTTGTTGGCCGCCTGAATATCCTTTTTGGTGAAGTGTTTATTCATGTCTTCTGTGCATTTTTAAATTGGATTGTTTATCTTTTTCTTGTTGAGATGTTGGAGTTTTCTATAAATTTTAGGGATAAGTCTCTGGTCAGATATGTCATTGCTGGATATTTTTTCCCAACCTGTAGGTTCTCTTTTGACTCTTTTGGAGAAGTTTTTTGAACCACATACAAACTTAATTTTTAGAAGCTCCCATTCATCTAGTTTATCTTTGGCTGTGTGTGCATTTTAGGTTATGCTTGACAGTATATTTATGCCATAAATTAGGACCCCTAAATTTGCTCCTGGTTTTTACTTGAGGAACTTTATAGTTTTGTTGTTGTTGTTAGATGCCGTCAAGTCGTTTCTGACTCATAGCGACCCCATGCACAGCAGAACGAAACACTGCCCGATCCCATGCCAGCTCCATGATCCCTGCTATACTTGAGCCCATCATCACAGCCACTGTGTCAATCCATCTCATTGAAGGCCTCCCCCTCTTTCGTTGACCCTCCACTCTACCAAGCATGACATCCTTCTCCAGGGAGTGGTCCCTTCTGACAACATGACCAAAATAGGTGAGATGAATTTATAGTTTTAGGTTTCACATTTAAGTCTTTGATCCATCTAGAGTTAGTTTTTATGTATGGTATGAGGTATGAATCTTGTTTCGTTTTTCTGCAAATGGATATCTAGTTTTGTCGGCATTATTTCTTAAAGAGATCATCTCATCCCCATTTAAGGCATTTAATAGATGCCTTAGGCACTATGCCATTAGAGCTCCCCTTTGTAAAAAATCAGCTGACCGTAAGTCAATGGATCTATTTCTGGCTTCTCAATTCTATTCCACTGGTCTATTTGTTTGTCCTTGTACTAATACCAGGCTGTTCCGACTCCTTTGGCTGTGTAGTAGGTTTTGAGATCTGGGAGTGTGAGACCTCTTATTTTATTCTTCTTCTTCAATAGTGCTTTGCATATCTGAGGTCTCTTTCCTCTCCATCTAAAATTAATGATTGTTTTTTTCCAGATTCTTAAAGAATGTTGATGGGATCTGAATTGGGATTGCATTGAATATATAGATTGCTTTGAGTAGTATTGACATTTTCCCAATGTTCAATCTTCCTGTTCATGAGCATGGTATGTTCTTTCATTTA
>NW_006921654.1:12343879-12373148 GCF_000298275.1 Orycteropus afer afer
TGCAATCCTTCTGCCTAGTCCGCCATCTTGCCCCGCCTCTGTAGGCTTTTTTTGCTGCTCTTTTTCTAATTGTTGGAGATGTTGGTTTAAAGTGTTGAGTTTGGTTCTTCTTTTTTGATGTGTGCATTTATTGCTATAAATTGGCCTCCAGTCATTGCTTTTGCTGTGCCCCAAAGATTTTGGTATGTTGTATTTTCACTCTTGTTTGATTCAAGGAATTTTTTTTTTTTAATTTCATTTTTTATTTCTTTCATTACCCAGTTGTTTTTAAGGAAGGTGTTATTCAGTTTCCATGTGTTTGCTCTTTTTTCATCATTCTTCCTATTGTTGATTTCTAATTTTATAGCATTATGATCTGAGAAGATGCTGTGTAGTATTTCATTGTTTTTAACTTTATTAAGGCTAGCTTTGTGACCTCACATATGGCCTGTCCTGGAGAATGTTCTATTGCACTGGAAAAGAATGAATATTGTGCTGTTGTTGGGTAAAGTGCCTTGTAGATGTCTATGAAGTCATGTTGGTGGATTGTATTCTTTAATTCTGTGTCTTTGTTGAGTTTCTTTCCATTTGTTCTATCTTTCATTGAAAGTTGTGTGATAAACTTTCCCACAATGACTGTGGAGCCATCTATTTGTCTCTTCAATTCTGTTAAAGTCTGATTTATGTATTTTGGGGCTTTTTCATTGGGCGCGCTGGTGGTGTAGTGCCTAAGGCATTTGACTGCTAACCAGAAGGCTGGCGGTTCAAACCCACCAGTCACTCCTTGAAAGGAAGATAGGGCAATCTAGTACTGTGAGATACTGCCTTGGAAACTGAAGGAGGGGTCCCTTTGAGTTGGAAGCAACTCAACAGCAGTAATATTTTTTTTTTCCAATTGAGTGCATAGATATTTATTATGGTTATGTTCTCTTGTTCAATTGATCCTTTAATCATTATATAATGTCCTTCTTGTCTCTTATGGTGGTTTTTGTCCTAAATCAATTTTATTAGAAATTAATATTGCCACTCCTGCTCTTTTTTGGTTGCCATTTGCTTGATATATCTTTTTTCAACCTTTGGTTTTTAGTCTGTTTTCGTCTTTCTCTATAAGGTGTGTTTCATTTCTAATTTTTCATTTATTTTGTCATTTTGTTCTTGTATTATCTTCTGAAATCGTAATAGGGTTTTCTCTGTGCTTTCCTTAATTTTGTCAGTGTTTTCCTTGATATGTCTCTCAATCTGTTGAAGGTACTTAAATATAATTCTTTTGAATTCCTTATCAGGGAGTTGCAATGCTCTTTCTTCCTCAGGGATGTGTTCTGGGTCTGTATCCTGATCCTTTGTTTCTACTGCTTTATCTTGCTTGTTTGTGTGGACTGTGGTGATCTGTTGTCTCTGAGACATTGTGATGCTGTTGTATTTGTATTTAATTGGTGATTGTATGTTGGAGTGGTTTGCTCAAGATTTTCATTTTCTTTGTTTTGTTTGAATATATCTGAGTAAGCAGGGTACTGTCCTCCTCTATTCTCTCATTGGCAGCACTTATACACTCACCACCTGTCACCTTTTCAGTTGTCATCCTTCAATATGTCTGTGCTGTGCTTGGCAAACAGGGTCTATCCTTAGTTCACTGGAATCTGAATGAGAATGCTGTCACTTTAAATATCCAAAATAGTTACTGCTTGTAAACATTTAAAATGGCTGTGCCCTCTGGACTGCCAAAAGTCCACAGCTCAGTTTATCTCCTTCTTTGCTGTTTCCCTTTTTACTCATCAGCCACCAGTGCAGTCGTCCATGCAGCCCTTGGCAAACAGGGCCAAGTTTTTTATTTTTATTTTTTATTTTATTAATTCTTAGGTCCTAATACCATTTGGAAATATTCAAACTGTCTAAGCCATCAGGATAGTTGATAGTCCGCAGCTGTGTTTGTCTTCTTATTCAGTTCTTCTGCTAGTTGGTATTTAATCCACTTCTGTATGCTTGCTTTCAAAACTCAGGGCTCCAGGATTATCTTCTGTGTCTGTGTAAATTGACTTCTCTTTTCTTAGTTGAAGAGGGTCTGTATAGCTTATGTGCCTATTCCACCATCTTACCAGCATAAAAACCCAAGGTAGCACTTCTACCAGGCTACTATAATGTGTGACGTACCATTTTTGCATTGAAAAGATGCTTAAAAGTGTAGAAAAGTTAATGCACCATAGTAGCAAGGGTAATTTGGAGGTCTCCCCTACCCCGGAGGCAGGAGAGGAAGGCTGATCATTTCTGTGACTTTTTTGTAGAAAGTAGAACATCCTGAAGGAAATGGTCCCTTGCTAGCATGCAGAAAGGCTGTCAGCCCCCTGACTAATGACCAATGTACAGATGACCTTTATTTTGTTTTGTTGAACTTTTTATTGTAGTTTGAGTGAAAGTGTATGGAACAAATTCATTTTCCATTCAACATCTGATATACATTTTGTTTCATGCCATTGGTTGCAATCCCTTCAGTGTAACAGCACACTTCCCACTTCCTCCCTGGCTTTCTCATTTCCATTTGTCTTTCTTTCCTGTCTTCTGTGCTTTGTTTTTAGGCAAATGCTTCCCTTTTGGTCTCATTTGGTTGATTGTACTGAGGAATGTGTTCCTCCTTGATGTCATTGCTCACTGTATATGCCTGTCCATTGTTTGGTTGAAAGTCGATCCCTGGGGGTGTGTTCAGTTCCAGGATTGAAGGGTACACACCTTTAATTTGGATGCTTTAGAAAAAAAATCAGTTTCATGTTGGAGAAACCTTAGCAGTGAAAAGCAGCTGATCCATTCAGTGTCGCTAAATACATTATTCCCAGAGTTAAAATAGGTATCAGGAGCTGAGCAGAGAAGCAAGAGACAGAACGTTTGTAGGGGAGGATGCAGACAATGTAGGAAAGGAGGTTCATAAAAGAGACCTTCCTGAGTAAGTGAAAGCTGACGTACAAGAGGAGCCCTGGGTGGTGAAAAAGGACAGTGTGCGCAGCTGCTGACCCAAAGGTTGGGGATTTGGATCCGCCCAGAGGTGCCTGGGAAAAAAGCCTGATGATCTCCTGAAAAACTGCCATTTAAAATCCTATGGAGAACAGTTCTACTCCAACACACAGGGGCCACCATGATTCACCTTGACAGGACCTAATTTAAAGTGCAAGAGTAGGCATTTGTGTGAATGACATATGGAGTTAACTAAGATAGCAAAAGAGGATAAGAATGCTGAGCCAGCTAGCCTGAGCTAAAGAATTCTAGCTCTAAACTAAATTCCCACCAGCATCATATACCTATAAATTATCTACTTTTTATGTAAATACTCTGTACATCTTTTTAGAACTGTACCTTGAGGGTCATTAAGCAATTCTTAAATAAATGAACTTTAAGGCTCTAATGGAATTTTCTGGTTGAGTTATTTGGCTGAAGCAAAAATATTTGAATGATGACAAACTTTACGTCCTGTTTATCCTAACATTACATTTGCAGCTTCCTTTTGTATTTGTGATAGATACATCAAAAATACATGGCAAAAACAAGTATTTAGCACCAAATTAATCTTTCCTCAAAAGACATCATGTATTTATGCTTCTTCCTTCCATAGTCCTATAGTAGAATGTCTTCATAAATATTTTAGAAACAAAATAAAGCACAACCAAACCTTTTGCCAAAGAGTCAATTCCAACTCATAGTAACCCTACAAGACAGAGTAGAACTGTCCCATAGGGTTTCCAAAGCTGTAAAGCTCTGGAAGCAGACTGCCTCATCTTTCTTCTGCAGAGTGACTGGTAGTTTTGAATTGCCAACCTCTGGTTAGCAATTGAGTACTTTAATCACCATGCAACCAGAGCTCCTGGAAACTGGCTTCCCCTGCTGAGGTTTGAACTCAGGACCTTCAGATTATGAGACTGATGTGCTGCCTACTGTGCTAAGAAGGCAACTGTCCATTCATTCCAAGGCCCAAACAAACCAAGAAACCTATATTTACACTCCACCACTCATCTGTCTATCTGTCCTACTGTGGTAGCTTGTATGTTGCCGTGATGTTGGAAACTGTGCCACCTATATTTCAAATACCAGCAGGATCACCCATTGTGGACAGGTTTTAGGGGGGCTTCAACTGAGACAGAGTAGGAAGAAGGATGTGGTGGTCTACTTCTGAAAAAAATGGCCACTGAAAATCTTATGAATAGCAGTAGGACATAATCTGATATAGTGCCCAAAGATGAGCCGCTGAGGTTGGAAGGCATTCAAAATATGACAGGGGAAGAGCTGAGTCCACTAAGTAGAGACAACTTCACTGACTAAAGCTTTTGGGACTTACATTTTCTGATGTAGCACAACTCAAAATGAGAAAAAATAGCTTTAAACATCCATTAATAATCAGAACATGGAAAGTATGAAGTATAAATCTAGGTAAATAGGAAATTGTTAAAAAAAAAATGAAATGGAATACATAAAGATTGATATCCTAGGCATTAGTCAACTGCAATGGACTGGTATTGGCCATTTTCAATCTGACAATCATGTGGTTTACTATGCTGGTAATAACAAATTGTAGAGGAATGGCATCACATTCATAGTCAAAAAGAGCATTTCAAGATCTATTGTGAAGTACATTGTGTCAGTGATAGGATAATAGCTATATGCCTAGAGGGAAGACCAGTTTATAAGATTATCATTCAAATTTATGCACCAATCACTAAAGCCAATGATGAAGAAATTGAAGATTTTCACCAATATCTGAAGTCTGAAATTGATTAAATATACAATCAAGATGCATTGATAAATCCTGGTGATTGGAATACAAAAGTTGGAAACAAAGAATCACAGGTAGTTGGAAAATATGGCCTTGGACATAGAAGTGCCACCAGAGATTGCATGATAGAATTTTGCAAGACCAATGACTTATTCAATTAAAATACATTTTTTTTTCAACAACGTAAACAGTGACTATACATGTGGACCTTGGCAGAATACAAAGGAATCAGACCAACTAAATCTTTGGAAAGAGATGATAGACAAACTCAATATCATCAGTCAGAAGAAGGCCAGGGGCCAACTGTAGAACAGAACATTAATTGGTCATATTCAAGCTCAATTTGAAGATGAGGAAAATTGTGACAAGTCCACAAAACCCAAAATATGACCTTGAGTATATCCCACCTGAATTTAGTGACCATCCAAAGAATACATTTGTCATGTTGAACACCAATGACTGAAGACCAGATGAGTTGTCAGATGACATTGAGGATATCATACACGAAGAAAGCAAAAGGTCATTAAAAAGACAAGGAAGAAAGAAAAGACCAAAATAGATGTCAGAAAAGGCTCTAAAACTTGTTATTAAACATGGAGTAATTAAGCTAATGGAAGAATGATGAAGTAAAAGAGCTGAACAATTTTCAAAGGGCAGCTTGAGAAGACAAAGAAAAGTATTATATTGAAATGTACAAAGAACTGTAGTTAGAAAACCAAAAGTGAAGACTACATTGCATTTCTCAAGCTGAAAGAACTGAAGAAAAAATTCAAGTCTTGAGTTGTGATATGAAGGATTCTATAGAAAAAATATTGAACAACACAGGAAGCATCAAAGAAAGATGGAAAGAATACACAGAGTCACTGTACCAAAAAGAACTGGTTGGTTCAACCATTTTAAGAGATAGCATATGATCAAGAACCTATGGTATTGAAGGAAGAAGACTAAGTGGCACTGAAGGCTTTGGCGAGAACAAGGCCTCAGGAATTGATGGAATACCCATTGAGATGTTTCAACAAATGGATGCAACACCAGAAGCTCTCACTAGTTTATGCCAAGAAATTTGGAAGACAACTACTACCTGGCCAAATGACTGGAAGACATCCATATTTGTGCCCATTCCAAAGAAAGGCAATCCAACAGAATAGGGAAATTATCGAACTATATTATCAAGATCACATGCAAGTAAAATTTTGCTGAGAATAATTAAAAAATGGTTGCAGCAGTACACAGACAGGGAACTGCCAGAAACTCAAGTTGGATTCAGAAGAGGACATGGAACATGAGGTATCATTGCTAATGCCAGATCAGAAAGTTGTTTACCTGTGTTTTATTGACTACATAAATACATTTGACTATGTAGATCATAACATATTACGGATAACATTACTAAGAATGGGAATTCCAGAACATTTAATTTTGCTCATGAGGAATCTGTACGTAGACCAAGAGGCAGTCGTTTGAACAGAACAAAAAGATACTGCATGGTTTAAAATGAGGAGGGCTGTACGTCAGGGCTGTAACCTTTCACCATACTTATTCATTCTGCCTGCTGAGCAAATAATCTGAGAAGCTGGAGTATATGAAGAAGAATACAGCTTCAGGATTTGAGGAAGACTTATTAATAACTCATTAAAATTCATTAACTCATTAAGAACTGCATAAAGACATATAACCAGATGACATAACCTTACTTGCTGAAAGTGAAGAGGATTTGAAGCACTTACTGATGAAGATCAAAGACTACAGCCTTCAGTATGGATTATACCTCAACATAAAGAAACAGAAATCCTCGCAAGTGCACCAATAAGCAACATCATGATAAATGGAGAAAAGATTGTAATTGTCAAAGATTTCATTTTCCGTGGATCCATATCAACACCCATGGAAGCAATGGTCAAAAAGAAATCAAATGACATATTGCATTGGGCAAATCTGCTACAAACAACCTCTTTCTAGAGTTAAAGACCAAAGATATCACTTTGAAGACTAAGGTGCACCTGGCCCAAACCATGGTATGTTCAATTGCCTCATAAGTTTATGAAATCTGGACAATAAGGAAGACTGAAGAAGAATTGATGCATTTGAATTATGGTGTTGGCAGAGAATATTGGTTATACTGTGGACTGCCAGAAGAACAAATAAGCCTGTCTTGGAAGAGATGCAGCCAGGATGCTCCTTAAAGCAAGTCTGATGAGATTTCATCTCATGTAGTTTAGTCATGTTATCAGAAGGGACCAGACCCTGGAAAACAATATGCTTGGTAAAGTAGAGGGTCAGTGAAAAAGAAGATGACCTTCAATGAGATGGATTGGTGCCGTGGCTGCTACAACACATATTAGCACTACAAGTTCTACAGAGTATAATCCAGTTAAAATGAGCATTTGGACCTTCTTTAAGGAGAAATGAATCTACGCATGCTCAACATCCCTCCTCATGGGTCAAGAGTATTTAGTAAGGAGAGGAGTGGTACCATTGGGTTGATCTTACTGGATGCAGGAATTTTTCAATCTCTTTTCCTGTATCTGAACCTCCAAGTATTTTGCTGCTGTTGCATAATTTAGTTTAAACACTAATTGGATGGCCTTTCACTCTGTGTTATCCAGAGTCACTATTCAGCCTCTTGATGCCTGAATGCAAGTGTTTTGGAGTTAGTCCATTGGATTCACAGAGTCAGGTGTGTGAGCTTAGAGAAGTGGGACCTTAGATAAAGAAAGACCTTCCATAGATCTCACTAAAGTTGTTCTTTCTCTGGTGAGTTCTGTTACTAGTGACTCATACATTGTTTATCACTAGATAATGATACAGAGCACTTAGCCTAGGATTGCTATCATACTACAAAATTAGTAAATTTCTATCTTCTTTAAAACTAGGCATCATGAGTGATTCCTCTAATTTTTTCCTATCCTAAGGGTAGTGTTGGGAGCTCTCGTGGCATAGTGCCTAAGGCATGTGACTGCTAACCAAAAGGCTGGCGGTTCAAACCCACCAGCCACTCCTCAGAAGGAAGATGGGCCAATTTACTTCTGCAGTGATACGGCTTCAGAAACCCAAGGAGGGGTCGCTATGAGTTGGGTCTGACTTGATGGCAGTGATTTTTTTTTTTTTACCCCTATCTCTCTATATATCTGCATGGATTGCTTAAAAATTAAAATTGTGAATACGCTAATGGAAGAAAAACTTTGAGATAAGCAAACATGTTAGGCATTGACTACAATTTGACCAAATTTGACTGCTTCAAAACCATTAGATCAATCAGTTCCTTGAAAATCATTACTTGATCTGATGTATAGAATTGCATTTCTAATTTTACAGAATTTAATTTCTGGGTTTAATTACTCTGCATTTCTCAGGTTATAAAAGCCACCTGATGAGTTATTTTTATTTATAGTGTCTCATTCAATGTGCTTATAATTATATTTCAGTGCATTGGGAATATGTATTCAGCTATTTCACTGCATTTAAGTTTTTGAAATTAAGTTTTTGCCAAAGGTTAAAGAAACTGATTTTAAAGATAAAATAGTATTTGCTAAGAGGATCTGTAAATACATTTGCACATGTATGTATTATAAAAATCATTACAAATGGATGAAGTTATCATTTTTATTTGGCAAGGTCATTCTCTTATGAAATCATCAAACATTTATTGAGTACCTTTGTGAATCAGGCATTTTTAAATATGATACCTTCATTTAGTGCATAGAAAGTATATGAAGTCGGTGAATTTCCATAATACTAAAAAATACGTGTACTCTTATTTAGTGGGCACAGTCTTGTGAGCACTGTAACTCTATAAGCTACATAAAGGTACATTCCAGTTCCTTTACTTAGCTTAGAAGCCCTTTCACGGCTTCCCCTACAACCCTATTCTGATCACTCCCCTGGACACCTATCCTGTGACAGCCATCTTGACTTTAGTTCCTCAAAATACCTAGTTCCATTTGGCTTCTGGCCTTCTCTCATATTGGCCCCTCTTCCTGTCTTGGTCTTCATTCCTGTTCCTTTATTGTTAGCCTCCCACTGAGACAAATTCAACTTATCCTTTAGGCATGAACCCGAGTATTTTTTTATTCATTTAGTGACACCAGTAAATAATAAACATGTTATGTGGCTCCACTTGACTAGATTGGGTGATCTTGCTTCATGTTCTTATGAGGTTGTTGTTGCTGTCAAGTTGGTGCCAACTCATGGCAACCATATGTGTAGTAGAACAGAGTGTTGCCTGGTCCCGTGCCATCTTCATGATGGTCCCTATGTTAGGGTCCATTCTTGTGGCTGTGGTGTCAAGCCATCTCACTGACAATTTCCCCCATTTTTGCTGACCTTTACTTCAACAATTATGATGTCCTTTGGAAGCAATTGGTCTTTCCTGATGAGGTGTACAAAGTAAGTGAGCTGAAGTCTTACCACCCTCACTTCTAAGGATTATTATGGTTGTATTTCTTCTAAGATTGATTTGTTTGTTCCTCTGGCAATTTATGGTATGTTCAGTATTCTTTACCAACACCACAATTCAAATGCATCAGTTGTTCTGTCTTTGTTTTTCATTCTCCAGATTTTGCATGCATCTGGAGCAATTGGGTCCCTTCAAATTCTATCACCAAACCAAAAACTAAACCTACTGCCATCAAGTCAATTCTGACTCATAGCCACCCCCACTGGGTTTCCAAGATGGTTAATCTTTACAGAAGTAGATTGCCTCATCTTCCTTCTGCAGAGCAGCTTGTGGGTTTGAACCGTTAACCTTCTAGTTAGCAGTCAAATGCCTTAGGTAGTGCACCGCAAGAGCTTCTAAATTCTGTCTCAGCACTCATCAACTATTATCATAATTTCTCATTTAACATATTGTCTTTCCTGAAGGATATTTAGCTCAGAGAAGACCAGGCAATGACTATCTTGTTTCTCCTATAAATTCTGCCACCTGTCACCAAGATTGCCCTGTAATAGATGTTCATAAACATTTGATAAATTGATCAATTAATCAGTCAGACTCCTCAGAAGCAAGGCATGTGAGTGGGACAGAACTCTCAGCTTTTTACAAATGGCACAGCATCCCCTGCTTTAGAGCTGGAGGGCAGTTCAGTGTGTGGCGACTGTCACAGGTTGTGAAGATGCTCTGTTCTTATGTAAGGTGAGCCAGGGGTGGGCTCCTCAGAGAGAAGAACCTCAGCATATGACCTCCCTAGTGAGTATAAGCCACATCACTGCTACAGCAAGTGGTTCTCAGATTGATAGAACGCCCAACAAAACGTCAGCAGTCCACACAGCCAGTGGACAGTGCAGCTGCTCAGACCTGCTGAAGATCCCTGCTTGGCTCCCACAGTGGCTCTCTCTGCCTGGTAGTCATTGCAGTCTGTGCTCAGAGGATGTATTTCCACACTAATGAAATCAAGAATTGCAAAGAGCCCTGAGGTTAGAAGTGACTTATTCGATGGCGGAAACGTAGCAATGTGAGATACAAATGTGGAGGAAGTAATTGCCAATTTGGCAACTATAATTTCCCACTTGGTTAAAAAGAGATTTTCCTCACTCACTCAATCAGCACGTGAACCAGTGTCCCTGTGGCGGGCACAGCCAGACACCTGCCTGTGCTGCAAAGCTACTCGTGGTTATCCACCTTTGAAAACATCTTTTTACCTTCCTCCCACTCCTAATGCTAAGCACCTTCATCTTAGAATCCACTTGTTTCTGTCAGTGTATAAGAACAACAAATCAAATCAGAGATATTTACAACAGATTCCATCAAAGGTCTCTAAAGTCTGGAAGTGAAGAAGGACACTGCTAACAACTTAACAGACGGGTAATCGGGTTAAGTTGAGATTGGTGAAGCCTAAGGTTGGAGCCCCATCACGTAATGCT
This sequence comes from Orycteropus afer afer, assembly GCF_000298275.1. Taxonomy (NCBI): domain Eukaryota; kingdom Metazoa; phylum Chordata; class Mammalia; order Tubulidentata; family Orycteropodidae; genus Orycteropus; species Orycteropus afer. The sequence continues at coordinate 12,354,468 of NW_006921654.1, forward strand.
GAGCAGAGCACGGCCTTCCAGCATGGGCTGTGTGTAGGCAAAGGGAACATCCTAAGACTTACCTCTCTGCAAAGAGCTCTGGCAGAGAACCCCACCCATACACGTTGATTTCTATATGAAAGTCAACTATTTCTGAGGAGCTGAATACCAATTCGACCATTTGGAGCATGAGGTAATTTAGTGGGTGAAGAAACAAAGCTACTACCATCAATCCTGTTGCTTACAGCAAATTAGCAGGTGACCCAGAGAACGGGAGAGGTGATGTGCATGGTGCACTCATGAGCCCAGGTCCTCAAGGTGCCACAGGAAAGCACGTTCATCATTGGAAGCAGGCACAGCTCCCCAACATTTTGGCACTTATTTTTAAAAGTGTGAAAACACCTTTTGCTTTACTCTGGATCACAGCTGGCACTGGGTAGTAATTACCAACCCCATTGTCATGGAGGCGATTCTGACTCATAGCGAACCTGTAGGACAAAGCCGAACTACCTCATAGGGTTTCCAAGGCTGTCTTTTGTATAGAAGCAGACTGCACCATCTTTCTTCCACAGAGTGGCTAGTGGGTACAAAATGTCAAAATTTTTAAAAATTATTTTCATTATTATTATTTTTATTGTGATTTGGGGTTCACACAGCAAATTGTCTTTCCCTACAATCTATACACATTTTGCTTTGTGATATTCATTGCAATGCCCACAGTGTAGCAACACTTCTACCCATTTCCTCCCTTTGTTTACCATGTCCCTTGGTCTTTCTTTCCTATTCCTTTCTGCCTTCTGAGCTTTACCCCTGGGCAAATGCTGCCCTTTTTAAAATCTTGTATGGTTGATGGTTTTAGAGAGTGCATACTTTTCCGGTATTATTATACAGCTATCACCTTATAGGCTTGTCTATTTTCTGGCTGGAAGTTGAGCCATAACCATAAGGGTGAGTTCTTGAACTGCCAACCTTTTCGTTAGCAGCCCAGTGCTTACCCACTGAGTCACCAGGGCTCACTGGGTAATGATTACTTTAAAAAAAAAAAAAAAAACCCAAGCTCACTGCTGTTGAGTCGTTTCCAACTCATAGCGACCCCTCCTTGGGTTTTTGAGCTGGTAGGAGTATCTGGTGGGTTTGAACCACCAGCCTTCTGGTTAGCAGTCAGATGCCTTAGGCACTTCACCACCAGAGCTGTACACTGCCATCAAGTTGATTCCAACTCATAGTAACCTATAGGGCAGAGTTGAACTGCCCAAAAATGTTTCCAAGACTGTAAATCTTTAAGGAAGCAGATTGCCTCATCTTTGTCCATGGAGTGGATGGTGGGTTCAAACCACCAACTATTTGGTTAGCTGCCAGATGCTTTAACCACCACACCATCAGAGCTCCTCTGAATAGTAATCTTCCTCCTTTATTTGGTTTGCCTTTATCTCTGAATTCAAACCTGTATACATTAGCTAGAAAAACTCAGCTATCAACCCAAACAGGTATTCACGTAAGTTTTCTGATGGTTATAAAGCCACTATGTACTTTACCATTATGAATGATAATTTGAAGAGGTTTATGAGTGATTTTCACCTTAGTTGATTTATGTAAGTTTGAGATGAGGAGGCATTATGTTGCCTAAATTGGACAGGGTAAACTTTTGAATTTTCATTAAGGGGTCCACAATGGTTCTTTTCATTTACTCTATAACCCAGATTTCTCAACAGAGTGGTCTTTATCCAATTCACTTCTCTGAGTGGGAACCTGTTTGAAGGAACTGAATGAAGTCTTCAGTGTAGAACATGAGAATCAGTGAGCAGAAACAAACCTTAAAGCGACTATCCTTATCACCTGCTGAAAAAGATGAATCCGCAGTAATTGAAACTGTGTGGTGCTGGCATAAGCAGAGCAATGGAACAGCTTAAATAATCCTTAGAGAGGCTGAGCTGTGATGTGTGTATAAGAAGAAAGTGACTATGTTATAGGGAGTCCCTGGGTTACAAAGGAGTTCTGTTCCTAAATCTGTCTTTAAGTGGAATTGGAAAAGTTACATAAGGTTTATATCTTGCATAAGTTAGTGAAATGTTTACAGTGTGCAGTATTTCATTCTATGCATAAAGATTAAACACCTCCAGATATACTAAACATCTTTACATTATGATACAGAAATAATAATAATAATAATAATAATAATAATGTTTTGATGCATGTCACAAAGAAGTGCCTCTTTGTTATTATGAACCATTGTAGGCACCTTGAATATTTAATATAATAGGCTTTCCATGGGTTGGTTTGTAACTATGGGTTCTGTGTAAACTGGACATTCAGAACCTGGTGACTGCTTATATTAAAATAATAAAGCATGTAAAATACACACTTAGAATTTTTATAGAACCATACACATACATACATCTGAACTGTTTTAAAATCTGTATTTATCAGGAGAGACCAGTCCCTGGAGAAGGATATCATGCTGGGTAAAGTGGAGGGTCAGGGAAAAAGAGGAAGCCCCTCAATGAGATGGAGGGACAGTGGCTGTACCAATGGGCTCAAGCATGGCAAGAATTGTGAGGATGGTGCAGGACCAGGCAGTGTTTGGTTCTCTTGTACACAGTTTACTCCAAAATGAAACTGACTTGACAGCACTTAACAACAACAACATTTAAATTTATACCTAAATCATATATATCAGAAAAGAACTACAAATACATTTAAATTATAAAGGAAAGTTATTTCTAATTTTAAAAAAATCTTCAGAAGAAATGATACAATAAACACAAAAAATTAGATAACCACCCCAAATTAAAAAAAAATCTCCTACACAGCAAAAGAAATCATGAAAAAGCAAAGATCAATGACAAAGTAGGAAATTTACTAACTACATTTATGATAGCCTAATTCTAGCATAGTGCCTAAGGCACTTGACTGCTAACCAGAAGGCTGGCGGTTCAAACCCACCAGCCACTCCTCGGAAGGAAGATGGGGCAATCTACTTCTGTAGTGATACTGCCTCGGAAACCCAAGGAGGTGTCGCTATGAGTCAGGTCTGACTCAACAGCACATAACAACAACAATTCATTTTTGGAGCCCTGGTGGTGCAATGGCTCAGCTCTTAGGTGCTAACTAAAATGGCAGCCTGAACCCACCAGTGGCTCCATACGAGAAAAGACCTGGCAACTTACTCTCATAAAAGTTACAGTCTAGGAAATCCTCTGGGACATTTCTACTCTGTCACTATCAATGAGAATGGATTTAATGGCAAGCAACAACAATAACTCATTTTTATAAACTATGGTCAGTAGATATTTAAAATATCTAACTATACTATTTAAATTTTGAGAAAAACAAAATGGAAAAAAAGATATGGGTGGATATTTTATGGGAAAACAAAACATTAGTAATGACTAAAACTGGAGAAACAATAATCCACAAGTAATTAAAAAATTATATTTTGTAAATGCCAGGCTGTGTAATCAGGATCGGAGGAAGACCCACTAACAACCTGCGATACGCAGATGACACAAGCTTGCTTGCTGAAAGTGAGGAAGACTTGAAGCAGTTACTGATGAAGATCAGAGATCTTCTGTGTGGATTATACCTCAATATAAAGAAAACAAAATTCCTTAGAACTGGACCAATAGGCAACATTATGATAAATGGAGAGAAGATTGAAGTTGTCAAGGATTTCATTTTATGTGGCTCCACAATCAACGCCCATGGAAGCAGCAATCAGGAGATCAAATGATGTGTTGCACTGGACAAATCGGCTGCAAAAGACCCCTTTTCAGTATTAAGAAGCAAAGATGTAACTTTGAAGACTGAGGTGCACCTGATCCAAGCCTTGGTATTTTCAATAGCCTCATTTGCATATGAAAGTTAGACAATGGGTAAGGAAGACTGCAGAAGAACTGATACATTTGAATTGTGGTGTTGGCGAAGAATATTGAAAATCCCATGACCTGCCAGAAGAATGAACAAATCTATCTTGGAAGGGGTACAGCTGGAATGCTCCTTAGAAGGGAGAATGGGTAGTCTTCATCTTAAGTACTTTGATCATGTTGTCAGACGGGACCAGTTCCTGGAGAAGAATATCATACTTGGTAAAGTAGAGGGTCAGCGAAAAAGGGGAAGACCTGTAACAAGATGGATTGACACAGTGGCTGCAATGATGGGCTCAGCCATAGCAACAATTATGAGGATAGTGCAGGACTGGGCACCGTTGCATTCTGTTGTGCATAGGGTTGCTAAGATCAGAATCTATCTTGGAAGACACATAACAACAAGAACAACAGGCTATAGTGGGCAGTTAAAATTGTTATGTCAGTTGATTGAATGAATCATGACATTCATTAGAAGTTGAGGTGAGAATGAGGATCCTACTTGCTGCTCTGTCCCCTACTTGCCAAATCATCTGGTTTGGTTGTGTTCCTCTACTATAAAGTCCACACTCCAACCATCTGCCACTCTTTTCTTAAGCACTTTCCAGGTTTTGAATAACCAATTGGCTTTTACCGCTTAGGAAAGAGGTGGTCATGGCTTCTTCAGGTTGCTAATCTTAGTGTCCTGCCCCATCCCCTGACCTTTTTAAAGAGTGTCTCCATTACTGCATTGACTGTAGCTTCAGTTCCTTGTAAGGACAAAACCAAACCAAACCTATTGCTGTCAAGTTGATTCTGACTCATGGTGACCCCATGTGTGTTGGAGTTGAACTGCACTCCATAGAGTTTTCAAAGGTTATAATCTTATGGAGGTAGATTGCCAGGCCTTTCTTTCACAGCACCACTGGGTGGATTTGGTTAGTAGCCAAGTGAAAACCGTTTATTTATTTATTTTCGGGTAACAGGAACTTGACATTAGCATATAAAATCTATATTTTAGCCAATTTCTTTAGTTGAGCCTTTTCAGAAGCTCTAAGTGCTTATGTATGAAATAACCATTTTAGTGGATGTTAATTTCAATATTAAATGAGTAAAGAGATTTATTTTCCATTACAGCAATTGCTTTTTAATGAGAACAATAGAAAAGGAACTTTTAATATTCACCATTTACAGTTGGTATTCATTTACAATTATTAAAATTTTAATCTAATAGTATTGCTAATTGACTGAAAATATTTTATCCTTTGGGGTAAATTGAAATGAAAGTAAAACTAAGCATTATTAATATGTGTTTGGGAACTAAGCCTTTCTATATAAAATTTTAATTTGTTTTCACTAACACAAGTAATTTGATTTTTAAGTTTAACTTTGTCTAATCAATGAAAATTTAATTTTGGAAAGTTGTGTTAAAAGATAAATAATTGTAATTCAATTAACTTAAGGTCCTGTTCCTCCATATTTCTTCTAAAAATGTACAGAACAAAAGAAAGTAAAAGTAATACAAAAAATCATACCCTCAGCTTAACTTAAGAGAGACAATGTCCAAACTTCTAAATACTTATGTAAAAAGAAAAAAAAAAATTTGAGCTGATGATCTTTCTTGCTCCCACCATATCCCAACATCACTACAACACTTGTAGTAAGCAAAGGCAGATGGAGAAAACTGTGAGGAAGAAAAGAAGAAGGTTACTAGTGATGGGGCCAACGTTAATCTAAAATAACCACCAGGAAGATGAAGTTCATCCTAAGTCCAAAAGGAGCAGTGTCTAAGGAGAGCAAGACGGACTACAAACAAGAATGGACTAGAAGACCAGGACAGGTAACATGAATGAACAGTCTTCAAAATGCATTGTCTGAATGGCTTGGTTTCTTAGTGCTTCTGCAACAGAAAGACCACAAATGGATGACTTCTGTCAGCTCTGGGGGAAGCTCTGGGGCCAACTTCTTTAGCCCTGTTGTTCCTTCATTCCTTGGCAATTTTCATTTGACATCTGTCTTTCCTAAGTCATCCTTGCTTGTCTGTATGTGTATGGCTCCTTACAACTCAGAAGTGATTAGGTGTAGGACCCCCTGTGCATTGATATGGCCTTACTAACATAACAAAGAAAGTCCTATTACAAAGCAGAATTACATCCACAGGTATAGGGATTAGTAGTCCGACAGATTTTTTTTTTTTTGGGTGGGGAGGACACAATTTAATCTGAGACAGTGGGGAAGAAAAAAGTCCAAAAGGAGGAGGGAAGCAGCATTTGAAAATTATGGTGAAATGTAAAAGTGAAGCAAGAAAACAAAAGGCCTTGCAAAGTAAAAGAGAACCATAAACTCAGAGGACACAAATGTGTCCATCCACCACCAAAACAAGCAAAACACCCACAACATGTCTGGCCTTTGCACACTTACAGAGGAAAGCATCCTTAAACTCAGAATTTTGTAAAACACCTCAATATAGCAAAAATGAATAAGAAAAATATTAACAGATACAGAATGATTGCAAAAATATCAGAAAATGAAACCAACATATATCAATTTAGGAAAATCCCCTCTGGAGAAACAGTAATAAAATGGAAGAACACAGTATAATAGTTAAAATGGAATCACATATGCTAAAACAAGCATTTGAGAATATGAAAACCTGCCTTGGTTCAGAAATTCAGATATTAAGAAATGAACAACAACAGGAAGAATGTTGATTGAACACACACAAATAATGGTAAATGATAAAAGTTATCTTAGAAAAAAGTAATAAATTACAAAGTGTCCAAGGGAGAATAGAATGAAATTTAATTTTAATAAAGATTTTGAAGAAAGGCAAATTAGCAACCAAAAGAATAAAACCAAGATTTTAAAAGGAACGAAAAGCTAAAGTAGTGGAAATGGAAAACAGGCAAGGAAGGAATAATATTTAAGTTCCTGAAAAACAAAACAATATGAATAAATAATATTTAAAATTCTAACCCAAGGCAACTTTCTACAAGTAAACAAACATGCAAACAAAAGATCAGAATCTACACAGGAAAGGCCCAATAGGTACTTGAGAGAATGAGTGCAGATTGATCAACTCCGGGCTGTCTCCTAGTAAAACTACTTGATTTCTAAGATAAAGGGGGGGGGGGAAAAAGAACACCTCAAGACTTCCTGGTAAAAAGATCAGATAACTTACAAAGCAAATGAAGAGTAACGTTTTCTAAAACAATATACTAAACAAGACAACAATGGAATAGCACTTTTAGAATATCTGGTGAAAGAACATGTAAATCAAGAATTTTATATCCAGCCAAGCTGTCCATCTGGTATCAACCCTATAGGAAACAACAGCAACAAACTAAACAGTTTCAATATACAAGATCTTCGGGGATTCTGCACCTGTGAGTGGAACCTGAACAGAATCATGCAATCATGAGAGAAGTGGAAAAACTTCAACTAAAGGGTTGATAGTGAGCATTTAAGGGTCTATCTCATCTAGATGTGTAAATGTAGAACTAAGACCAAAGGAGCTCTGGTAGCATAGTGGCTAAAGCACTTGACTGCTAACCAGAAGGCTGGCGGTTCAAACCCACCAGCCACTCCTTGGAAGGAAGGTTGGGCAATCCTACTTCCGTAGTGATACTGCCTCGAAACCCAAGGAGGGGTCGCTATGAGTCGGGGTCGACTCGACGGCACATAACAACAACAACAAGACCAAAGAATGAGAGCAGGATGAAAGACTAATGTATAATTGGTGTCTGTTATGGAAAAGTACAAGAAAAAAAAAAAAACTAATGAAACTTAAAATGGGAGAGGAAGGGATGCAACAAAATGAAACTTAAAATGGGAGAGGAAGGGATGCAACAAAACTGGTCCCTCATTTTTAATATAAGTGTGCCTAAAATATTACACAGGAAATACTTATATTAAAAAATCTTTTGTTGTTTATCTGAAATTTGAGTTTCACTTGGTCTCTTAGATTTTTATTGTAATTCTGATAGTCCGACTTGCTACCATTAATTTGGATTTTGGTATTACCTTTGTAAATATAAAGTATTAGTTGATATTATTAAGACCCAGTGTATTATCCTTAAGAATTCTGCTGTTTAAGATTATTTCAAAATAAAAATGATAATAATCTAGATACTTAAATTTCTAATTCCTGCCAACTAATTTATATGTGTTTTAGAGAGTATATGGCAGGAATGAAGGAGGCCTTTGAGTGAGGTGTAATTGCATATTTTTTTGCAAATCAAACAACTGCATTAAGTAATAATCAGTATTCCTATTGTACAGGGTATTTAATTTCTCTGAGTTATTATAGGGGCTGGTGATCATTACAGTATATGACCAAAGATAATCTTATCAACCCAATAAATCAAATATCAAAGTTCTTCCTGCAGCTTGATTATTTTTCACTACTCTTTCATCCTTCAATACAATCCACTTACAGTTATAGAGGTCTTGTTATGTTAGGGACTGTGTTAATTTATAAATTAACTATTAAATTGTATTTCAAGTTAAACAGTGTGGGCTTAAATCTGTCTTTCAGTTTAAATAATCTGTAACTGTAACAATTAATTAAGAGACTTTCCACCTAAATTCGTTGGAATAAGACAAACTTTTTACCAATAGAGTAGAAACCAAATAAAATCACCAAATAAAAACTTTTCAGAGACACTGCTCAGAGACTAGGTAAGTTAATACCAATAAATGTTTAAGAAAATTTATTTAAATTAAAACTTATTTAAATAATCTACAAGGGAGAATTAATTTGGGTATCTCATTCTTTATAAAATGATGTTAAATAATCATTTTGTTCTCAGAAAACATACCACCTACTGCTTCATACCTTAAATGCTCATTTATAATTCTAAAAGAGAGACTTTTGCCTGTGGTGAGAAATTCAGTCTGCTAATTACTACCATTAATTTGGATGGTGGCTCTGCCTTTGTAAATATGAAATATTAGCAGATGTGATAAACAATACATTTGGAATCTAAAAAAGCAAAACACATACTTTTAGTATTTAAATATGCTTACCTCTCGGTAAGTGCCTAGTTATACAAATTTTTAAGCAAATACAAATTACAAATTTAATCTCTGGAGCAGCTTAGAAAATTGATATATTTAATATAATTATTAAAATGCTATTAAACCTCAAGGTTAGAATGAAGAGTCAACTGACCTTTAGCTCAGCCAGAATGGACTCCATGAGGAAAATATTCCTGGAGAGAACGTGTAGCAGACAAAGCCTAACATGGTTCCTGGGATCCCAGCTCCTGGTGTTCACGCCTTTGTGTAATTCCCTCCGTGGTATAACTTTAAATCTAATGGTCAAAAACTTAATTTTGAAACACTGTCATAAAAGTAATAGAACATATGTATTTTTTTTTTATTTGATTGTGATTTGGGTGAAAGTTTACAGAGCAAATTCACTTTCCATACAGTAGCTCACATATACTTTGTTTCATGACATTGACCACAATTTACCACAATGGAACAGCTCCCCTCCCATTCCTCCCCATAGTTATCTCTTCCTTGTATCCTTCCCTCCCAGGCACTCCTGCCCTCTGAGCTATCTCCCTGTGCATACACAGCCCTTCTATTCTCCCATGATTGTTCTCTCCAGGGAGCGTATCTACCTCAGGTAAATGTTCAACTCATATGCCTGTCTTTTGTTTGGCTGGAAGCCACAGATGTGGGTTCAATTCCAGACCTGAAGGGCAGCTAGGGGCCATAGTCTCAGTGGTTCCATCAGGCTCTATCAGACCAGCAAAACTGGTCCCCCTTTTTTTTTTTTTTTTCTCCAAATGATTTTGAGCTTTTTTCCACATTGTTCTCCCTCTCTATCCAGGATCTCCTACATAGATCCCCTTCCAAGTGGTTGACAATGGTAGTCAGGCACCATCTACTTCTTCTGGTCTCATAAGACTATGTATTTTAAGTTGTCAAAATCAATTCTTCAGATTTTCTGTTTGGTATATTAATTTAAGAGGCTGCAAATCATTGATAAAAATGATTGTAAATCTTTGTGTAATGCTTAACTTTGGCGTATCTTATTTCCTCCCCCTGCCCCCTGCAGAGGATGGTGCATTTCTCTTTCAGATGTGTTTCAGCACATATCTCTATCACCAGTGTGACCATCACACCGTTCTTTGCACAGACACTCCTAGTGGGGGCTTCCCGAACACAGACAGAAAGGCCCAGCTTACAATTATACAGAATATATTTTTGAGTTGGCTCAATGTTTCATGCATGGTCTGCACACTTTTCAGCTGCAAAGAAACTTCTTCCTGTACAGATGGTATTCTAAATATCCTGAACAGTAAGGCTTGCTTAGGAATGATGTCCTCTCTGGCGTTTGCTTACAACCTAGTTATATGAACTTCAAGCAACAATCTTCTCTATACAAAGAAGGCTTCTTCCAAATATGACCTTAGAAAATGAAGATTAGTTCTTCCTTATGAATAATGAATTATTCCCTTTAACCTTAAAATTTTATGCAAGTTGGAGATTTTATGCCAATAAATTCTGGTCATGATTTGTGTTTGTCTTTCACATACTCAATAATTGATTAGGCTTATTTATGAAGCTTTATTCTTTCTGCCTTCACTCCTCAACTTCATCCAGTGAACTACAAATTATTCAACCTCTCCAGAGGAACCCTAAGATTTTGTGGTGTGACTTTATTCCCATCTGTAGTTTGTGAATAAGATCACACTGCTTTAAAACATCTCAGCTTCTGAGAGGCTGTCTTAATAGTTTGTCAGATATCTTCCCTGACTGGTAGCACTGCAAGAGCAATTAGCTCTTCAACAGTGAGGGTCATTGGTTAAGGGGGTTTATGGGATAACCTAGTCAAAGGCCAGCAGCTTACTCCCAGACCTTGCAAAATTAATATTAATTAGTGGAAACTAAAAGGGCGTGGGACCCCTCCAGGCCACTGACAAGGTTAACAGCTTGTGTAAATATATCCGATGGCCCTGTGTTCCCCTCAATTGTGTGTAAAAAGTTAGTGGATGCATTCTATTAGACATATAGAGCAGACATTAACACCTCTCTGTGGTTTTCTCTGAGTGCATTTGTAGTGTGGAGATTGGTGGCTGCAAATCACCTCTTAAAATCCTCTTCAGAATGTGGCTATAATTCGTCTGCATTGCTCTTGGAAAAGCAGTAGAAATGTTATTCCTTCATAACTTTAAGAAATGGAAGAGCATATTATAATTAGCTTATGGATCAGCCCTTACAAAGAAGCTGCAGTAAATATATTTGATACAAATAAGATCCTTGACTCTCCTGTTAGGTTCAGTTTCAGGCCCTTCCCTTTACAGTGACTTTGAGCACTTTTTCCCACATCCAGAATTCGTAGCAATCAAAGGGCATTGTTAAAGGTTGCCATAGGTTCCTTAAGGCAGAAAATATTTTCTGTAAGAAAAGACCAGAGAACACCCTGATGGGCCCTTCTCTATGGATTCGGTCGACCTGCCATAATCAGGAAAAGGAAACACAATATTGATGTGCTCATGTTGATGTGCATCCCACGCTAAGTCATGATTTTGTCAAGCTTACAACGAATGCATCATCGCTGCTTGTTCCCAGAGGGTGGGCCAAGAGGGGACCTCAATGCTCACATGGACACTGAGGTTGTGCTGCTGCTAACTCTGCAGGGACAAAGCATCAAGAGGGCCACAGGCCTTCCAACTTTCCTCATTTTGTCAAATCTTCAAGTTGTTCAACACCGAGAAAGTAAAATGTTGCACTTGACCCTGTTTCTAATCATTAAGGGCACAGGCTTGCATGTATATATCCTCTCCCTGCTGTTTCAGGTAAGGAACAGCCATTAAGGAAGCGCTCATTGCCTCTTTATTGTAGGCAGCATGCAATGGTGCAGGGTAGGTGATCCGTGTGCTGTATTTTCCCTGGTTGGAACTCGGGAGGAGCTGCTGGGTAGTTGGTCCTTTCACTTCAAAGAACCTGATTTTCTTTTGAATCTCCCCCTTTAAGGTGGGTAAAAGTACGTTGTTGTTAGGTGCTGTCAAGTTATCTTCGACTCATGGTGACCATACATATAACAGAAAGAAATGCTGCCCTGTCCGTGCCACCCTCACATTCCTTGCTCAGTGTGAGCCCATTGTTGCAGCTACTGTGTCAGTCTGTCTTGTTGAGTGTCATCTTCTTTGGTGCTGACCCTCTACTTTATCATGTATGATGTCCTTCTTTAGGGAGTGGTCCCTCCTGCTGACATGTCCAAAGTAAGTGAGACTAAATCTCACCGTCTTCATTTCTCAGGAGCTGTACTTCCTCCAAGGCTGTTCTTCTGACAGTCCGTGGTCTATGTAATATATTCTTCAACATCACAGTTAGAATGTGTCAGTTCTTTGTCTTCGTTTCCCACTGACCAGCTTGCAAATGCTCCTAAGATGATTGAAAAGATCATGGCTTGGATAAGGCACACCTTAGTCATCATAGTGACATTATCCTTTTTAAAATCTTAAAGTGGTCTTTTGCCACAAATTTTCCTAATGCAATACATCGTTTGACTTCTTGACTTCTGTTTCCATGTGGATTGATTGTGCATCCAAATAGGACAAAATCCTTGACAACTTCAGTTTTTTTTACTGTTTATCATATGCTATAAGCAACGTGGGCCCAGGTGTTAGGATTTTTGTTTTCTTCCTGTTCAGGTAATCCATACTGTAGTCTTTTTTTACCTTCCTCCGCAAGTGCTTCGAGTTGTCTTTATTTCCGACAGACAGAGTTGTGTCTTCATTCCATTCAGATGTTGCGTTCTTCATACAGTAGAGCTTCTCAGATTATTTACTCAGTATACAGATTGAATATGTAAAGTGAAGGGTAGCAACCCTGCCACACACTTTTTCCAGTTTTAAAGCACACAGTATCCTTTTGTTCTGTTTGAACACTTGCCTCTTGATCTATGTATAGCTTTCACATGAACATAGTTGAGTGTTCTGGAATTCCTGTTCTTTGTAATGCTACCCACAGTTTGTTATGGTAAAAGTATGAGAAACTACTACTACTACTACTACTTTGTGGCATGCTTCTGTCTTTGTATCTTGGGTAATATTATTGATGCACTTTTTTTTTTTTTTTTAAGAGAATGAGTTTTCCATTTGTTCTGCTGTGTAAACCAGACAAGGGGTCCTGGTTAGAACCCGGATGACAGTGATTCCATTTGTCACAGAGAAGATGTGCACCCAGTATTTCAGGGAACTAGGAATCCCTACATTTGGTATTAAGTATCACTAACATTTAGCCATACCACCTGTGTCCCCAACTCTCTGTGCCCAGTAGCACCATCCTTAACATGAATTCATAAATGGCATATCAGCAATTCATACAAACAAAGGTCAGAACTTTCCCATCTGGAAAAGTTCCCCCAAATCAATGACTCTATCCTGTTCCCACATTGTGTGCTAATTACACCCATTTATTAGTAATTTTGCCTCATAAAGCTTATATAAAAAACACGTTTATTGCCAAAGGGAAAGCATTTTGAGAGCAAAAATACTTTGAGAAGCATAAGTTTCTCCTTCTGCCCTGTTTTGTAAAGACTTTTCCTCCTTTATGTTTTCCATTAATATTCTATATTATAGTACACAAACATTAGTGGGGATCAGAATTTCTAAGTTAACATACATTTTAAAGCCATTAGAAAAAGCACAGACTGTGTGGTTGCTCTTTTTATGAGAATGGAGATTGAAGGCAGCTGTTTTCAAAAGCACTAATGTATTTCCAACAATGATGTAATATCTAATGTACATGACCTTTTTAAGTCTAGTAATATAGAAGACATTTAGATTTACTGTGGAAATATGTCTCAGTTTTATTTCCTGCAAAAAAAAAAAAAAAAAAAAATACAAGGAGGCATGCCGAGTTCCGTTTTTCCACTTGGTATCTAAAAAGTCATGTTCCATAAATAAACTTACATGCTACCCAGTGTTGGCATGCATTTGCCAATCATCATCTCAGTATGACAAAAAATAGAAGAGAGTATTCAAATAGGATCATCCGAGACCACAAATGAAGTCTTTTTTTCATTGCAGTAAAAATATATGTAACATAAAATTTGCCATGTGGGCCATTTTTAAGTCTGCAATTTAGTGACACTAATTACTTTCACCCTGTTGCAAAACCATCACCACTATTTCCAAAGTGTTTTCATCACCTCAAATAGAAACTAAACCATTAGGCAATAGCCTCTCTCTCTGTGCTCCCCCAAGCCCCTGATAACCTTTTGTCTCTATGTAGTTGCGTGTTTTACATATTTCATTTGGAGTCCCTTCCAGGGACTGAGTTAATGCACTCAGCTGCCAACCAAAGTTGGAGGCTTGAATCCGCCCAGAGGCACCTCAGAGTAGAGGCCTGTCAATGTACTTCCGTAAACTTAGCCATTGAAACCTCTGTGGAGCACTCTGACACACTCGCAAGCATCATGAGTTGGAATAGATCCAACAGCAACTGGTTAGATATTTCACGGAAGTGAGGTCATACAATATTTGTCCTTTTGTGTGTGACTAGTTTCACTTAGCATGTTTCCCAGGTGCATCCATATTGGAACATGTATCAGAACTTCACTTTTCTTTAATGGCTGAATAAAAATGGTAACCTTTTAGACTCACTGAATTGATAATACATCTCCTTGTTCAAGTGAGGATTGATTTTCTCTCAAAGAAAATCATCAATGCAACAGATACTAATTGAGCATCTAATTACTTCCAAAGAAATCTGTTGGAAACAAAGTAGACTAAACTATAATCTATCTTAGAGATTCCAGGATAGAGAGGAAGACTTCAGCTGTGTCAGTATGAGATGTATTAGTTTCCTAATGCTGTTGTAATAACAAATGACCACAAACTTACTGACTTAAAGCAACCCCTCCTTGGGTTTCCAAAGCAGTATCACTACGGAAGTAGATTGCCCAATCTTCCTTCTGAGGACTGGTTGGCGGGTTTGAACCGCCAGCCTTCTGCTTAGCAGTCAAATGCCTTAGGCATTATGCCACCAGGGCTCCTATTATAAAATTATGGACATCAGAAATAGAAAATGGGTCAGCGAGGCTATGTTCTCTCTGATGTTCTATGGGAGAACCTGTTGTTTTGCCTTTTCTAACTGGTAGAGTCCATCTGTATTCCTTGGCTCATAGACCCTTCCTCAGTCTCCAAAGTTATGAGCATCACATATCCAGATTTCTATCGCTGATGCTTTGTCATGTCTCTTTCTCTGACTCTGACCCTTCTGCCTCCTACCTGCAGTGCTCCTTGTGATGACATTGAGCCTCCCTAGAAAACCCAGGATGATCTCCCCATCTTAGGATCCTGAACTTAACCACCTCAGCAAAGTCCCTTTTGCCATGTTGTTGTTGTGTGCCACTGAGTTGATCCTGACTTGTAGTGACCCCCATATAAGGTAACCTATTCACAGTGAACATCTTTGGGGGAGAATTATTATGCCTAAGACACAGGGTAATTTTTAGAAATGGATGTAGAGAAATATCTAAAGGTGAGAGATGTACTGGAACAGGGGGATGAGAGAAGCTAGTGCTGAAAGAAGTGGTCCCCTGCACCATTCAGTCTCCCTTGAATGTGTAGGGCTTGTCAGGGACATATGAAGGGACATGGGTATCTGATTCCCAATAGAGGGAGTTATATCACCAAAGCAAGGAGCAAGTGATTCAAGTAACGTCTCAGACTTGGTGCATTTGTTAGGACTTTGAGCAAAAGAATGAGACCATCAGAGCCCTATTTGGGGAAGATAAGGTTGGCAGTAATACAGAGTTACATGGTTTTTGCTTGTCTTGGTGGGAGCTAGGAGCTGAAGACAACCAGCTAGG
The DNA here is from genome assembly GCF_000298275.1 of Orycteropus afer afer. Classification (NCBI taxonomy): domain Eukaryota; kingdom Metazoa; phylum Chordata; class Mammalia; order Tubulidentata; family Orycteropodidae; genus Orycteropus; species Orycteropus afer. Next base: position 12,370,128 of record NW_006921654.1, read on the forward strand.
GGGTGGGGAAGAAAAATTATCATTTTTATTTATATCCATTCATTGTTGTAATCATTTTAATTTCATATAATGTCTGGCTTTATAAAGTGCAAAAATTTTAGTGTGACTAAATATGTGTGTGTAACATTACACTACTTAAATATACGTCCATTGACAGCACAAGTGCCTTGTTTGCTTACTTCAGCTTACTCCCCAATGTCTCCAGCCTAATAATAATAGCAACAGTAATGATGCCTTCCTCTAAAAGCTTTCAGATGACTGGTACCGGGGATGCTCTGGGCTATGGAGGAATGGCAGTAAGGTTACGTGAGAAACTTCAACAATAAAAGACAGCAACTGTCAATCTGCTGCCCTTTTATATTTTGTACCACTTTGTAGGGGTAAAAGCTCTCAGATTCTGTGAATAATCATATATGATTTTTGAAAGATTATGTATCTGGGGAAGATAGATCATGAGAAAATTTCAGATGTTAATGACTGATGATATGGCCTGAATTAAGGTACAGGATACGAATTCAAAAGAAATCAAGGAAGAAAATAATGAATCATAAAGTACAGATATCAAAGGATAAACATTCCACATATGCTCTTTATTCTGCTTACTATGGAGTTTGGGTGGATAAGAAGATAATTTAGCTCTGTGGTATTATGTCCTAAATTCCTTTAATCAAGACAGAGAGGCCACTGAAGAGTGTTAAAGCTTCTGGTGAGATGTCCTGCCCATGGTTTTGGCATTTAATTGTCTTATCTGTAAAGTATGAGTTATACTAATTCCTATCTCATGTTGTTTTGAGAACCCAATGAGGTAATAAGTGTACTTGGCTTTTATTTAGTACTCAAGAAATACTAGCTACTGTGAAAGAATAATTTCCAAAAATGTCTAAAAATCTGACTCTTAAAGAATCAAACAGTATGGTTTTCTTATGAGTAAAACAGGGGTAGTACTAGAACCTCCCTTAAAGTTCATCTCAAAAATTGAATGTCTTAACACGTATCGACCATTAAAGAGAGGCCCCAATATATTGTTAAGATTCAATACATTATGGCAATTATTATCAGTAATGATCGACATCCAAGCTACCTGTATTAAAAGCACATGCCAATGACTGACTTGCACCATTCATGAGGGAACAAGCAGAAAAGTAGAGCTGGTTCAAAGAGAACTGAGGACATTGTGCATATGGCCACAGAAACAAGGAATGTTGGCTTGAGTCATTGAAGAATTGTACAGAACGAGATAGTGTGCTGCAAGGGAATGCAAGCAGGAGTTTGCAGGCTACCTTTTCTTCTAGGCACAATGCATTGGCAGCTCTAACAGACAAAGATTGATAAATCAATGTGTGACCTCATAAAGTCTGGATCTTAAACAATTGTAAATACAAAGTCAAACAAAGGTCCATGCCCCTTGAGAAATAATAGTCTTTGTTTTGGGAAGACCTGTTAGACAGTACTCCACTATGACAATAAAATGACATGAAGTCAGTGGGTTGGCTTGTTTTTCAAGTTTTAAATAGTAATATTCTTATTACTATTAATATTATATCAATATACTATAATGATAATAATATTGTAAATAATATTCAGGTGAATAATGAACACAATGGTATTTTATTTACTTTTAATAATATTCTTAACACATTTCATTATAGAATTACTTTTATAATTTTCTAAAACACAACTTTAGAAAAGATATGTAAATTTTCCTGAGTAAAACAGTTGCTAACTGGTAGAGCCAATAGTTCAATATAGGGAGCTTGACTCTGGAGTCTCTGAGTGGAGCAAACAGTTAAGCACTCAGTTATTGTAACTGAAAGGTTGGCACTTCAAATCCAAATCTGGAGATGCCTCAGCTGGAAGTCCTGGTGATCTGCCTCCAAAATATTGCAGCTACCCAAAATCCCACAGTGCACAGTTCTGGTCTGAAACAGATTCGCCATGAGCAGGCACTGTTTCTTTTTCTTTTTCTGCTTTGGTTTAGCTTGGATATAAATTATTATTAATAATAGTTGCTATAATGTATCAAATATTAACAATATACTGGGGACTCCTCTTAATGCATTGCATGTGTTAAGTAATTCTTTCAATAAACTTTGAGTTGACTTCTGGTATTACCCATATCTTAGTGATAATACAACCGTGCTGTTTGATTATCGGTTGTCTGTTGTAACTGGATTGAGAAGAAGTTAAAGCTGTTGGAAACATGTATTGCAATGAGCCATCAGTCTTCATTCACCTGCATCACTCGAGAAGAACCTGGGCCTTGGATTGAAATGTAACACCATCCACAGAGCAAATTTGTGTTTCCTCTGCCCCGCAAATCAGGATGATGAAGAATCTAAAGAGGATATATGCATTATTTTTAGAGGATCCTAATTTAGGGATTCATGTATTCTCCCTTATTTCCTTTTTTTTTTTTTAATTTTAATTTCTGTTTCTTGGTTCATATCATACCAATTTGATTCATTCCTGAGCCTTCATATCATCTCAGGGTCTCTATCCTCTCCACCTGTTTAGTTACAGACAGTTAATTACTTTATCACTGTATGTTATAGTTCTGCTTCTTCAAAGTAAGGAAAGCTTGAGATTACTAATGCCACTTCTCTAACTCAACCTGGTCCCATCACTTCCTTTTCAAGCTACCCTCTGTTTCAATTAGCTCTAATCTCAACAAAAGTAAGGACAGGGCTGTTGTTGTTGTTTCTGGTGGTGTTAATGTTATACCAGCTCTCAGGTTTGAGGTACTTGGGAGAAATTTAAGAGTCAAAGGCAGGTGCATGTACCACCAATATATGTGTTGTTTTTGTTGTTGTTAAGTGCCGTCGAGTCATTTCTGACTCATAGCGACCCCATGCACAGCAGAACGAAACACTGCCCGATCCAGCGCCAGCCCCACAATCCCTGCTATACTTGAGCCCATCATCGTAGCCACCATGTCAATCCATCTCGTTGAAGGCCTCCCCCTCTTTCATCGACCCTCCACCCTACCAAGCATGACATCCTTCTCCAGGGAATGGTCCCTTC
>NW_006921654.1:12379184-12399468 GCF_000298275.1 Orycteropus afer afer
GCTGGGTTTTAAACACCAGAGGCTCAGCCTCAAAACTCAAGTCTACATGTCACCACAGTAGGACAAACCTACAGACAAGTTTGTCTTGCTGTTGGAGACCTCTTGTATCACCTCCAACTGGGTCCCTGTGGCTAACTGTACCTCTGTCTGGATTCCTGGCTTTTTATCCCCTTCCTCCTGCTCTTCTCGCTTGCTACTTCAGGTGTCCCTGAGTTGTCTCTCCTCACCTGTAACCTGGGGCTGACTGCTCTTCTGTCCAGGTTCCTGGCATTTTATCCCCTTTCTCCTGCTTCTCTGGCCTGGGCGGGCCTGAGTTGCCTCTCCTCACCTAATCCCTTTGACTGACTGCTCTTCTCTCTGGCTTCCTGGCTTTTAATCCCCTTCCTCCTGCTCTTCCCGCTTGCTACTTTGGGCGTCCCTGAGTTGTCTCTCCTCCCCTGTAACCCTGGGGCAATATATGTGTATTTCTTTGTAAATTGTGTACATGTTCTACACACTGTGTTGAAGTATTGTGCACATCATGAAATAACCACGTTTGAAATTATAAACATAAAGTTAAAGCAAATCAACCTCAGTTAGGTTATCTTGCATCCTTCCACTTCCGACCAGAGTGAAATTTTTTACTTAGGAGAGCTTGGTTCTAATGTGCTGGCAACAGTTATCTTTCCAACAGAGATGTATTTGATGGTGCCATTTCCTGCTCAACACCTGTAAACACACCCAAAGATCCAGTGTCTCCTCCACCTTTACCAGTTGCTGTTGAGTCCATTCCGACTCACAGCAACCCCACGTGTATCAGGGTAGAGCTGGTTTTTCACAAAGAGACTGCAGGCTTTCCTCCAAGGTGCTCTGAGTACACTCAAGCCTCCTGCCTGTTGCTCCAGCAGCTGAACATGGTAACCATTTTCACCACCCAGGGACTCCTGTTCTCTTAATAGTACTTGGCAAATAGTGGATGCTCAGTAATGGGATGTCGAATAAATATTTTTCTTTCAAAATAAAAGACACAGGTTTAAATCAGTTCTCACTTGAACAAGTATTTTCTTACTCATTTCAATGTAAATCCCAGAAATTGCCTTTTTTAAATTGAAAGACCGTGACTGGTTTGTCATATTTTTGTTGGACTGAGATGATGACTTGCAGAGATGCTGCTACCATAGTGGGTGGATTTCTGTAAAAGGGCAAAGACATCTCAGAAAGAAAAGTTCACATGACTCCCAGTTTTTTCCCAGGTAGTATAATTGAAACATGGCCTTGTACTGAATCTAAACTCTCTCTATTGCTGTATTTAAAAGTATTATGTTTGGAGTGGTTTGGTAATTTTTAAAGAGCTTTTTTTTTTTTTTTTAATCTCCACTTACATAAAAAGGGAAGCCACAACCTTTTTGCTTTTTCTAATGATTTTAAAGTTTAACTTAGACATTCTGATGCACTGTCATGGTTTTGTATCATGGTAAATATTTAATGTTAATGGAAAATAGGCGTATCTTTTGAGCATAAATGTGGGAGAGATCTTTAAAAAATAGGAAAAGGGGAACTTTAAGTTTCTAAAGGTATTTTATTTCTCAAAATGCTTTCCTACTGTCAACGAGTCAGCTTTTTAAAAGCTTTATCACACAAAATGACTAATAAGTGTGTGTTTAGTGTAGAATGCGAGGATAGGGTAAGCACCCCGTTGGAAAAATTGTTTTAGGTCTAGAGGAGGACAGTGTTCGGTTTTGCTTATGTTGAGAGCTGACCATCCACGTTAACGATCCACAGGTGGGATTGCCCTGCTGTGCGCAGTATTACCTGAATACACTGAAAAGTCAAATAAGGACCCTGTGACTTCAGGACACACTTTCCCTTGGTAACAATTCCCTGAAAGATTGAACAGACACTTATGCTTTTTTTTTTTTTTTTTAACTTTTCGTTGTGATTTGGGTGAAATTTTACAAAGCAGATTCCTTTTGCATTCAACAGTTCATACACACATTTTGTTCTTGTTGTTTTTCATTGTGATTTGGGTGCAAATTTACAGAGCAAAATTTATTTTACATCCAGTAGTTCATGTACATTGATTTTATGCCCTGATTACCATCCCCAACCGTAATCCACTCTCCTCCCCTCCCTTCCCTGTGACACCCCCTCCCTGTGCCCCTCTTAGTTATGCACTCCTGTCTGTCCAGCTTTTCCTCCATGTGAATGCTGCCTCTCTGGTGCCCCATGGCTGATTGCTCCAAGGGGTGTATCTCCATAGAGTAGGTGGGTGCATCGCCCTGGGTGGGGTGTTCTGCATGTACGGCTTTCTACTGTTGGGCTGAGAGCCAATCCTTGGGAGTGAGTCCCATCCCAGGCCTGAAGGGTATCCCAGGGCCATAGATTTGGGGATCCTACCAGACTCCATCTGACCAGTAATTCTGGTCATTATTGTCATGCACACATTTTGTTTTGTGATACTGGTTGCATTCCCCATCAGGTAACATCTCACCTCCTACTTCTTCCCTGTGGTTACCCTTTCCTTTTGTCCTTCTTGCTTACATGTTCTTGCCTCCCTACCCTTCTCCCTGTGCAAATGTTGCACCTCTGATCTCTCATGGTAGATCATTCTAAGGAGTACATCTCCCTGGTTTAGAAATTCAGCTAGTAGGCCTGTCTGTTGTTTGGGGGAGAGTTAAGCCACAGGAATGAGTTCAGTTTCAAGCCTGAAGGGTGATTCGGGGCCATAGTCTCAGGAGTTTCACCAGTCTCTACTAGACCAATGAGCCTGATCTTTTTTATGTTTTGAATTTTGTTCTACATTTTTTCCCACTTTATATAGGATCTCCAATTTTGATCCCTTTTCCAACTGGTTGGCATTGGTAGTCTAGCACCATCTAGTTCTTCTGGTCTCTGGGTCATATAGTGATGTCCTTATGGTCCATTAGTCCTCTGAACTGTTTCCATGCATCTTTGATTTTCTTCACCCTTCTTTGCTCTTGATGAGGAGAGGCCAATAGTTGTCACTTAGATGGTCTTTCACAGGCTTTTAAGACTTCAGTCGCTAATCACTGAAATTAGATATAGAACAGTATTTTTGTATACCATGTTGTGCCGATTGACCTTGGTGTCCCCTACGACTGGGGGCCCAGCAACCCACTCCCTCAAGGTACTTATTAGTGGCTAAGAAATGATCCTAACTTTGCTACCTGTTATGTTTAAACTGCATATGGATATTTTTATAGCACACACAAATACATATATAAGAATATCATCTGCCAAACCTATGTATGGTCATGGGTGTATTCCCATTTGCCTATCCATACACCTGTCTACCTATGTACCCACCTGTAGATTAGTGTTGGCTATTACTGTGATGTGGGGAGATAAACTTGTCTGTCGGTTTGTCCTACGGTGTTTCATTCTGCTGTGCATGGGGTCGCTGTGAGTCGGAAATGACTCGACGGCACCTAACAACATTACTGTAATGCAGTTTTGTGCACGCAGTAGTATTTGCCTCTGTTGTCTGTACCTCTTGTGTACCTCCCTGTGTCTTCCATTTCCTTAACGATACTGTGCTAGTCACATGCTTTTGTTATATTGCTTTTCCCTTCACCCATTATCAAACTTATCTCTTAATTATCCATCTATTTTCCCTCTCTCCCCTCCTTTTTCCCCCTGGTAACCAACAAAGAAAATTTCCTTCCCTTTGTTAACTTTTCCTTGACTTTTTATAATAATGGATTCATACAACATCTGTTCTTGGTGACTGGCTCATTTCACTCAGCATAATGTCCTCCAAGTTCATCCACATTATGAGGTGATTCACTGATTCTTCATTATTCTTTAATGTTGGATAGTTTTCCATTGTGTGTATATACCATTGTTTGGTTTCCCATTCATCTGTTGATGGACACTTAGGTTGTTTCCATCTTTTTGCTATTAGAAATAGTGCTGCGATGAATATGGGTGTGTATGTGTATCTATTCATGTCCTGGATCTCGCCTCTTTAGGATATATTTCTAGTAGTAGGATTGCAAGATCAAGTGATATTTCTATTTCTAGCTTTTGAACGAAATACCATAGTGTTTTCCGCAGTGGCTGTACCATTTTACAGTCCTACCAGCAGTGTATAAGAAGTATGAGAGTTCTTTTCACTAGCATTTGCTGTTTATTGTCTTGTTGAACTTTGCTGTTCTTGATGGAGTGAGATGCTATCTCATTGTCGTTTTGATTGGCATCTCTGTAATGGCTAATGATCATAAGCATCTCTTCATGTTCTGGTTGGCTGCTTGAATATCTTCTTTGGTGAAATGTCTGTTCATGTCTTTTGCCCAGTTTTGAAGTGGGTTGGTTATGTTTTTGATGTTGAGGTGCTGAACTTTTCTATACATTTATTCTTTGAAGGATGACATCCCATGGTTCTGCTCTAATTGAAGTATTGAAAGATCTTGTCTTTACCTGGTTCACCTTAGACACCACTCAAGGTACAAGAGTGGAAATAAACTGAGAAAAATGTGCTTATTAATTACTCATCTCACTAACTTTGGGAGTAAAAAGTATGAAAGAAAGACAGTTCACTTGAAATGAATGTTTAGATTGACCCAAAATAGGACATGATGCCATATACCAAGAGAAAATGAGCCCTGAGCTGTCCTACTGTGTCTCCATTTGCCTGCATCAGAAAAGTAATGGGCATTTCTTCAGTGCATGTTCCTTACTTTAATTACCAGGAGTGTAAACTTTTGCACGTAAACTTGTGAACGCCGTGACTGGAAATGGGGCCAGGTTCTTCCTGTGGGTACTGATGCTTCAATAAATTGGGGTAATTAGATGACGGGGTCAGTGGTGGTTCAGTGGTAGAATTCTTGCTTTCTGTAGGAGAGACTTGGGTTTGATTTCCAGCCGGTCACCCCGTGCTCAGTCACTACCCATCAATGGAGGCTTGCATGTCGCTCTGATGCCGAACAGGCTGCAGCAGAGATTTCAGACTGACAGATGGGAAGAAAGGCCTGGGGATGTATTTCTGAAAATCAGCCAGTGAAAACGCCATGGATCACAATAGTCCAATCTATAACTGACCATGGGGATGGCGTGGGACTGGCCAGCATTTCATTCTGTTGTGCAAGGGGGCGCCGTGAGTTGGGGGCTTACGCAATGGCAGCTAAGAACAACAACAAGATACATGATGCCAGGGAGCTTCGAGGCCTGTCCTTGGATTTGAGCACCATGATGTTAATGTCAATGATGACACCAAGGGCTCATCTGTCACCTCTTGTCTGCACACTCCCTGGTAGCAGGAGCTGCCTTTATGAGTTCTGCAGTGCATTTATTTTGGCTCTGACCAAATTAAGAATATTTATAATTTGCCTTCAGATAGAAATTTAATTGCCTATCATTTCAAACTTTCTCATCAGAAAGGTCACCAGGGCAAAATGCATAGAGAAATTCCAAAATATGAAAAGTCAGTTAATCTGAACTTTTCATTGAACTGAGGTTTTATTTTTAGGTCCACTTTCACTGTGCTGTGCCAAAGGCCATGGTAAAACTTGATGGAGAAAGACTTTTCTTTTAAAAAATGATATAACATTTCATTGTAATTCTAATTATATGCAATTTAATGGTAATATTAAAATATATTTTTAATGGAGGCTAAGATTCCTTTTTGCTTTACTCCTTGGCAACAGTGAAATTGTGAAGCTACTGAAGTTGAATGTCATTTGTAATTAGGTACTGAACACTTACTATGCACAGACAGTAAATTTACTGACCTAGCTGGTGTGAAAAAAAGGTTTAAATACATGCATTTTAAGAGATTACCTGAATTTCAGATTATAGAAAAGAAGTATACATTATTGGAAAGAGGTTTTCTCAGACACCTAGTGATATTTACTTATATATTAAGTTGTTTTTATTTGTTTATGGGTGGCATTTCCTTCATAATTATTTCCTAAAATTTATGCAAAAGTGCTGTTGATATTTTAATTCTTCCTTTTTTTCTGCTATGTTCATCTTACTTACATTACCCATAATTCTTTTCATGAGTCCCTAAATACATGTAGAAGTAACTACTGATTTTCTGTCTTTAAGGAAATGCCAACCCCTCAGCTTCAACTTCCATTCATTCATTTGCTTCTCCATTGCTTCATTTTCAACACATGTCGAGTGCTTCCTGTTCACACGTGATTCACTGGGTGCAGGAATGAATCAAAATATGACATGCACCTGCTTTTAAAGAATGCCTGAGGAATGCCAACACCATAGGTTTTGATTGAACATCGAATAACAAGAACAGAAAATAAGACCTTTTTTAAAAAAAAATATATATATTTATTTATTTATTTTTAAGGATAAGATAGACTATTGGGGGGACTTTTCCATAGATATTGGGAAAGGTTCATAAAAGGGAATTGATAAGAGTATTGAAGAATGAGGAACATTTCTAAGAGTTAAAAGTCTAGTGGAGAGAAAGATAGGAAATGGAATCAGCATGAGCCAAGGTAGAATTAGGAATAAACACTTAATATGAAGAGGGCAGGAAACAGGTAAGGAGAAGCAAAGTAGGGGGTTTCTTCTGGCAAGAAGTTATTCAAATAGGAAAAGAAGATTCAAGCTGATTTTGTAAAGCTTTGGTTTCAGCCTCTTCACTGGAGTTGGAAGGCAATGCTCAGAAAGAGCGGTGGGAGAGGACCCCTGCTTATGACAGTATTGACAGCAACAAAAGCCTTTGTACTTTCGTAGCAGATAAATTGACCACTTGAAAAATTTTGAGGAGTCTAATTGTGGATCATTTAACACTGAAACATACGGGAGTGGGAGAGCTTAGCATTATGTTCAGATATTCTTTAATATTGGTGCTTTAATAAAAACAATGAAAACTACTCATTGTGACCTAAGGAGCCCTGGTGATACATCAGTAAAGTACTCGGCTATAAAGGGAATGATTGGTGGTTTGAACCCACCCAGCAGCTCCTAGGGAGAAAGACCTGGCCGTCTGCTCCAAAAAGATTTTTGTTGTTATGTGCCATTGTGTCGGACCCGACTCATAGCGACCCCTCCTTGGGTTTCCGAGGCAGTATCACTACAGAAGTAGAGTGCCCCATCTTCCTTCTGAGGAGTGGCTGGTGGGTTTGAACCGCCAGCCTTCTGGTTAGCAGTCAAGTGCCGTAGGCACTACGTCACCAGAGCTCCCCTGAAAATCCAGTTCTACTCTGCTGCATGGGGCCGCTGTGTGTGGAAATTGACTCAGTGACAACAATTGTTACTCAGTCATAGATGTGACAAAGCAGGAGTGGGTTGTACCACCCCTAATTGTTCTCCCTCTGCTTTTCTTTCATCCTTTTGTTCATCTTATAACAGTTGTCAAAAAATGAGTTCGTTTCAAATCAAAATATTTAAAAATGGAACTCAAGTATGTTATTCTGGCATGCTCTCTTTTTCTTCTCATCTTCAAGCAGTTGAACACGATGCTTGCCTTAGAAAACACAGCAAAGTCAACACTGATGGTCCTTGGATTTCTTCTGGCCTGTTTTACTACCCGCTGAGCTCCCTGCAGTGACTGTCACCAGGCCAATAATAGGACTGCATAAACACAGGCCTTTTGCTTGGGGACCTTGCAAGTCACATTTCACCTGCTAATGGGCAGCCCAATTTTATAGGGCATTTAAATCCATATGGTGCTTTTCATATTTCTCTGGTGTATTTACTCATTGCCATAATCTAGGTGTGAAAAACATGTTTCTCTGTCTTGAATTAACCACTTCTGTCATTGTTAGTCAGTGCATTAAATGAGCTCCTGTTTTACACAATGGCACTTTTGCATCTACTTTTAGATCTCTTTGGAGATTTTGAGATATATCTCTTGAAACGGACCATGGATTATGATCCAAATTGCTGTTCATTTATTCCTAATAAAGGGACATATATTGTTTTGTATTTCTATGGCCAAGTAGTTACACACCAAGAAAATCACTTATAAAATAAAGCAGAGGAATAAATACAAGCAAAGACACCAGTTAAGTAGGATTTAAGAGAATTATTCTCTTGTCCTTTAAGAGAATAATTTAGATGTCCAGGTAATGATAAAAATCAAAATTTCAGGGGGTTAGGAAGAATAACATATTGAAGGTGTGACAATGAGACATGGATTCCACCCATGTGAGAGGTATTTAAGGTAACAAATAGGAGAATAAATGGAGTAAGAAGTTGGATCAAGTGAGCATCAGATTGACTTCTGAAGAAACAGAAACCTGTATATCAATGATGAGGAGGGAGTGAACCAGTAAGGGACCTTCAGACATGTAGAAAGAGATATGATTATTATCTAAACATTCCATGGAAAGATGGAAGGTAGTGTGGGTCAAAGTTGAATGGGAAGGAATTAAAATTATCAAGAAGGTAGATGTTGATAGAGGAGGAGGTAAGATCACATTGTATGGCTTCTGCCTTTTAAAGTTAAAAAAAGAAAAAAGCTGCCCTATCAAGGACTTCAAATTATAGACTAACATATAAAAAAGATGATTTGAAATAGTTGCTGGCGGGCACACTAGAGAATATAAAAGAAGCTAATAAAAAGAGTTACAGGAGAAATGAAGGCTCAGGGAAAGTCAGAGCAGGAATTTGTAATAATAACATCTTATATATATTTTTGACTTTAACAAATGTGTTGAGGCATAGAATCAAGAAAAGAAAATCACAAGTTGCAAGTGCTGTGTGGAGGTGGGGAAGATAAGTTACGGTGGAAAATCAGTGCAGATATGGGAGTCTAACTGGGTAATATAAGCTTGTAGCGTCTTGGCTAATCAGATCCAGGGCTTCAACGGTGAGTTCATCCATCTTTCTTTGGTACCTGCTATCTGCTATGTGACAGGCACTGTGATGTGCATTGGAAACTTGATGGTGAAAGTTCAAGGACTAGAGGTAAGGTTGAACATCTGAATCTCTCAGGGACCTGAGAGAATTGTAGCATCGCTGAAATACAGAGTGTTAGGTCAAGGCAAGAGAAGATTTCAAGAAGAGAGGGTGAACATTGCCACATTCTGAAGATATATTAGGTAAATTAAGGGAGCATGGCCACTTGTGTTTATATTAAAGAAGGCATTGTTGACCTTGACAAAGCTGTGTCAGGGGATTTATTTTGGGTCAGAAGCCTATTACAAAGATGTGGCAGGTAAATGAAAGGACAGGAAATAAGAGGAGAACTGAGCCAGGAGATTCAGATTTTTAGTGCCTGTAAGCTTTGGAATGATGGTGGAGTCTAACTGTTCTAAACAAAATTGTAGTGCTCAAAATGACACAAAACTTACATGCATTCTGGAGCTAGAGTAACTTCCTTGTACATCTTCCACTTGTAAAGTTCTGCATGAATACTTTGTTGTTTTCCTGCCTTTGCTTGGCTGATGCCACACTCCTATGCTCCTCTGGTCAGCATGTGGGTGATGATTCAGCCCTGGTGGGGACCCATTGCAGGTAACTGGACTTCAAGGAGAAGAATAAGATGGGTCGAAAGTGAGTTGAGAAACTAGATTTAGGGGTCATGGCAACGATTGTGAGGATGGTGCAGGACCAGGCAGTGCTTGGTTCTGTTGTACATGGGGTCACTGTGAGATGGAGCCACTCAATGGCACCTAAGAACACAGTAACAAAGCCTTTAGGATCAGTTGACAGGATGCTTTACATATAAATGTATATAATCCGAGAAGCTGGACTATGTGAAGAAAAACGTGGCATCAGGATTGTAGGAAGAATCATTAACAACCTGAGATATGCTGATGCTACAAGTTTGCTTGCTGAAAGTGAGGATGACTTGAGGCCTTACCGATGAAGATTGAGGAACACAGTCTGCAGTATGGATTACATCTCAATATAAAGAAGACAAAATCCTCACAACTGGACCAATAAGCAGCATCACGATAAATGGAGAAAAGATTGAGGTTGTCAAAGAATTCACGTTGCTTGGTTCTACAATTGAGACCAATGGAGCAGCAGTCAGGACATTAGACGATGTGTAGCACTGTGCAGGTCAGCTGTGAAGGAACTCTTTCAAGTGCTAAGGAGCAAGGATGTCTCCTTGAGGACTAAGGTGCACCTGACACAGGCCATAATATTTCCAGTTGCCTTGTATGCACGTGAGAGCTGGACAATGAATAAGGAAGACTGAAGAAGAGTTGATGCTTTTGCATCGTGGGGCTGGTGAAGATACTGAAGGTACCATGGACTGCCAAAAGAACTAACAGATCTTTCCTGGAGAAAGTGTGGCCGAGATGCTTCTTGGAAGCGAGGATGGCCAGTCTTTGTTTCACCTACTTTGGTCATGTTGTCAGATGGGAACCATTCCCTGGAGAAGGATGTCATGCTTGGTAAGGTGGAGGGTTGACGAAGGAGGGGAAGGCCTTCGACGAGATGGATTGACACAGTGGCTGCAACAATGGGCTCAAGTATAGCAAGGATCGTGGAGCTGGTGCAGGATCGGGTGGTGTTTCGTTCTGCTGTGCATGTGGTCGCTATGAGTCAGAAATGACTCGACAGCGCCTAACAACAACAGCAACAACATATAAAACAGTGAGTGATACTCAGCACAAAAGTATCTACTGAAAACTTATCAAGGACAGTTTGGGGCTACACAAAGGGGCTATGGAAACCTTAAAAGCATGCATATGCTGTTGTGCACCTACAAGCCTGTGAGCCCTGAGGCTGTGTCTGCAGACTGGTCTCTAGTTTCCCTTCCCCCTGCCTCTGATGCTTCTCTCTGAAGCCATGCAGCTCTTTTCTTTTCTGGACCCCTCAACACTCCCATTCCATTGTCCCTTCCCCTCTGCCACCACACACTATGAAATCCATCTGCCCCTTGCATGTCACTGTTTCCCATTGCTGTCAGTCAATTCCAACTCATGGCAACCCCCTGTGTTACAGAGTAGAACTGCTCCATGTGGTTTTCACAAGGGTTTTGTAATCTTTTCAAAGACAGGTCACAGGACTTTCTTTAGCAGAACCGTTGGGTGTGTCCGAACCACCAATCTTTAGGGAATAGTCCAGTGCCAACTGCACCACCTAGGCATGTTTCACCTTCTAGAGATATGCCTAAATCTGCGGCTGATTTCAGCCCAGTCTGTAGCTGGGATGTGTGGGACATATAATCTTATTTGGGCACCTGACACTTGAGAAGCCGGTCTTCTTGTTTTCATTGTTATTTCCATTTTACCATTGAGAAAACTGAGCCCAGGAATGACTATTCCATGGTCTCACCAAGAATAACTAATGTAGTTGGGACTTAAAGTCTAGTTTCCCAATGTCAAATATCATGCCCTTCCATAGGACAAAATTGCCTGGATATAGAATTCTCCCAGGACAGTCTGGTGGCACAATGTAAATTGCTTTGTTGATCTCATTCAGATCATCATTCTTGGGTCTGACAGGTAAAGATGTTGAGCTGTGAAGAGTGATGGAAGCAATGTGTGGGTATAGGTAAGGGCACAGATGGTTGGTGAAAATTATAAACTCAAGTTGCCAGGGGTTATGAAGAATCATACCCAGACTGTATACGTTCCGGCTGTTTCACAACTGCGGAAACTTATGATGAATATGTGAATATATGATGTCCTTGATGTTATGTTTTTACGATCAGATATCCTTGGTATCTGATTTACAAGAATACAATCTGAATATTATCACAGTGTTTTAGAATACATATTAAAAAATATTACTAATGCAAAGCCACTGTGCCACAATGGAAAAATCACTGATATAATAGCAGACGCCTTTAGGGAAGTAGAAGAGCCCATTGGAAGCATTTCAGCTATGCTTTTTTTGTTGCTATGTTTTCCATTTTTGCTTTGCTTCCTATATAATTACAAAGACAAGAAACTACTTTACCACCTACTTCAAAGGCTAGAAAGGGAAATAAGTGACAGAGATTATTTCTTACTTTTTTTCTCATGTGCAACACACTGAGTTTATGTAACATATTATTTATTGCACCACAATGAAACGTTTCCTAATAAACTATTGCAAAATTATCACACAATGCAAAGAAGGCTGATACAAAATGAATTAATGCACTGCTACACTAATCTCTCCATGAGATGGATTGATACAGTGGCTGCAACGATAGGCTCAGGTATAGCAAGGATTGTGACGATGACAAACCATCGGGCAGTATTTTGTTCTGTTGTACCTAGGGTCGCTAAGAGTCGGAGCCAACTCAGCGACACCCACAACAATACACAATGCTTTTGTCTTTCTTTTTAGGTATGTGGTTAATAAATCAGTCACATAGTCCAAAGGCCCACAGACAAATAGTCTGTCCTGCTGAAGGTGATAGACTGGTTGTATACACTACTTGCCGTCCATGTAAATTAGCTATGTGGATTTCAAGTTTAAACTCACTCAGTATTAAAGCAATTTTAAGGTAAGGAAGTCCCTATCAATCCCTTTCTAAAAATGGAAGGGCAAAACGTCCTAGCTTAGTTATTAATTTGTAAACCCTAAGGAAGTTAGTTAACTCTATGAGATTCAATTTTCTCCACAAAAATAGCATACTGGTTTTCCCATAAGGTTAAGCGTTTTAATAATCTCTTTGACCTTGTGTGAGGCAAAGAGTTCTCAGCTATGCCACCTGAAGCACAATCCATAGAGAATAAAATGGATAAATCTGATTCTTCAAAACAAAGTTTGACACAAAATATACTTTTAAAGAAGTAAAAAGACAAGCAACAAACTGGCAGAAAATCTTGGCAAATCATACGTGTGATAAATGATTTTAATCCAGAATATTTCAAAAAACTCTCAGCAATCTAAAACAACAATCTGAAAACTCAGCAATCTAAAACACTCATCCAACTTAAAATGTGGAGGAAGAGGGAGGGGGAGTGACTGCAGTAGGTACACGGTTCCTTTGGGGGTGTTTCAATGTTCTTAGCTTAGATTATGGTGATGGTTGCACAATTCTATAAATATACTAAAAATCATTGAGTTGTATACTCTAAATGGAAGAGCCATATTAACTATGAATAATATATCAGCTAAACTGTTGGAAATGGACAAATGATTTGAATAGATATGTCACCAAAGAAGATATAAAGGCACCTTTAAGGAAACATAAATACAAACAACACACTCACATAAAATATTTAAAGATCATATATCTGATAAAAGTCTAGTGTTAAGAATACATCGAGAATTTTTAAAACCTGACATCACAAGGACAAATGGCCTAATTTTAAAAATGGGCAAAGGACTTCAACAGACACTTTTCCAAAGAAGACAGACAAGTGAAAAGCACATGAAAGCACATGAAAAGAGGCTCAACATAGTTAGTTATTAGGAAAATGGAAATTAAAATCACAGTGAAATACCATTTAACACCTCCTAGAACGGCTGTAATCCAAACACATGATAACCGTTACCAAAGATGTGGAGAAAATAACCTGGTGGAAATGTAAAAAAATGGTGTAGATACTTTAGAAAATAGTTTGACAGGTTTTTAAAATGTTAAGTATGAAAATACCACACAACACAGCAATTCCACTCCAGAATATGTATCCAGGAGAAATGAAAACATATTTTTGCTAAAGACTTGAACACGAATGTTCATAGCAGCATTATCCATAGGTTGAAACATTTACAATCTCCATCAACTGGTGGATGGATAACAGGTCATGGTATATCCATGCAATGAGATACTTCTTACTGTTTTTAGGTGCAGTCAAGTGACGTATAGCAACTCTTTGTACAACAGAAGCAAACACTGCCTAGTTCTGCAACGTCTTCTCAGTCATTGCTATCTTGGAGCCCATTGTCACAGCCACTGTGTCAATGCATCTCACTGAGGGTCTTCCTCTTTTCCCCTGACTCTACCAAGAATGACATCCTTCTCCGGGGATTGGTCCCTCCTGATAACATGTTGAAAGTAAGTGAGACAAATCTCACCATCCTCACTTCCAAGGAGCATTCTGTCTGTACTTCTTCCAAGACAGACATGTTTGTGCTCTAGTAGTCCATGATATATTCAGTGTTCTTTGCCAATACCATAATTCAGATGCAGCAGCTCCTCTTGGGTCTTCCTCATTCACTGTCTATCTTTTGCATCATATGACTCAATTAAAAATACCATGGATTGGATCAGCTAGACCTTACCTCAAAGTGCCGTCTTTGATTTTCAACACTTTAAAGAGATCTTTTGCCCAATACAATTTGTTGTCTGATTTCTTGACTGCTACTTCCATGGGCATTGATTGTGATCCAACTAAAATGAAATCCTTGACAACTTCATTCTTCTTTTTTCTGTTTATCATCGTGTTGCTTATTGGTCAAGTTTTGAGGATTTTTTATTCTTTATGTTGAGGTTTTATTGACTAAATAAAATATACTTACCATATTGAAGACTACAATCTCTGATCTTCATTAGTAAGTTTTTCAAGTCCTCTTCACTTTGAGCAAGGGAGGTTGTGTCATCTGCATATCACAGATTATTAATAAATCTTCCTCCAACTCTGATGCCCTGTTCTTCTTCTTCACATAGTGCAGTTTCTTGGATTATTTTCTCAGCATAGAAATTAAATAAATAGATAAAAAAAATACAATCCTGATGCCCACCTTTCCTGATTTTAAACGGTGCCATATCCTCTTTTCTGTTTGTCTGTATACAGGGTCTGCATGAGTACAATGAAATGTTCTGGAATTCCCATTATTTGCAATGTTAGCCAGAATTTATTATGAGCCATACAGTCAAATGCCTTTGCATAGTCGATAAAAAACAGGTAAACATCTTTCTAGCATTCTTTGTTTTCAGCCTAGATCCATCTGACATCAGCAATGTCTTATTCTATGTCCTCTTGTGAATCTGGCTGGAATTTCTGGCAGTTTCCTGTTTATGTTCTGGTGCAACTATTTTGGAATTATCTTCACTACAATTTTGCTACCATGTGATATTGATAATATTGTTTGATTATTTCCATATTCTATTGGATCACCTTTCTTTGGAGTGGGCACAAATATGGATCTTTTCCAGTCAGTTGGCTAGGTAATTGTCTTCCAAATTTCTTGGCATAGATGAGTGAGCACTTTCAGCATTAGATTTGTTTGTTGAAACATTTCTATTGGTATTTCATCAATTCTCGGAGTTTTTGTTTTTGGCCAATGTCTTTAGTGCAGCTTGAACTTCTTCCTTCAATACCGTAGGTGCTTGATTATATGCTACCTCCTGAAATGGTTGATCACTGACCAATTCATTTGGTACAGTGGCTCTCTGTATTCCTTCCATCTTCTTCTGATGCTTCCTGTGTCATTCAGTATTTTTCCCATGAGATACTCAGATACTACTCAGCCACGTAAAAAAAAAGAAGCTATTGACACATGTTAAATATGAATGAGCTTCAAAACATTATGCTAAGTGAAAAAAGCCAGATGCAAAAGACTACAGGTTGTATAATTCCATTGTTATGAAATACTGAGAAAAAGAAAATCTATAGTGACAGAAAGCAAGAGCCTGGGCTGCGAGTGGAAACAGTGATTGAATACAGATGGGCATGAGGGATCATTCTGGGTAATAGAAATGTTGTACACTCACGATGGGTAACATTTAATGGTGTTTCAATGAACCCTCCAAAGATTTAATTTAAAAAAAATAAGTCACCAGGAAGAATTATTTAGAATGTTAAGAATTACCAGGATAATTACTGAGCCTATAATATTGTTTGGAAGGAAAGTTGGGCAATCTACTTCCATAGTGACACTGCCTCGGAAACTCAAAGAGAGGTCCGCTATGAGTCGGGTCCAACTCGACGGCACATAACAACAACAACAATAATATTGTTGGTATTGAAAATGGTAAAGGGATTGAAAAGGGTAAATGGAATTGTTCAAGACAACTTCAGTGTAACTCAGACTCTCCCTCTGTGTATGTATGTGTGTATTGTTGTTGTTGTTATTTGCCATCGAGTCGGCCCCGACTCATAGTGACCCCTCCTTGGGTTTCCGAGGCAGTATCACTACGGAAGTAGGATTGGCCAACCTTCCTTCCGAGGAGTGGCTGGTGGGTTTGAACTGCCAGCCTTCTGGTTAGCAGTCAAGTGCTTTAGGCACTATGCTACCAGAGCTGCCGTATGTGTGTATAGTCTTATGCTAATGTGTTATTACTCATTATCATAAAGACGGTATTCTTACATTTCCACAGGAATATTGCTGATTAAATAATGAAAAAGCTTCTTAAAAATAGTGATGAACTAGAGGGAGTTATTTTTAAAGTAATGAAATCAGGACCACTTACTATCTTTGCCATATGATTTAATGAAGGGTCACTTTTGGTAGAATGGTTAATTAAACCACCTCCTGGGGTTCCATTCAGGGTTGGGAGTTAAGTAAGCACTATGATGATTAAGAAGATGTCTGTTAACCAGACTATGGAAGATTCTTCTTTTTTCTTTTCTTTTGTTTCATTTGATTGTTTATTGCTAATGGTAAGAAGAATAGAAAATTTAAAAGATAGTGCTTTAAAAACTAAGATTCTTTTTCCTTGAATTGCAGTTTACTATGGAATTAATTCTTGTGAGATGTTAAGAACAATGGCTTAGAGTTGACCTCCAAAAATAAACCAAAAAACCAAACTCACTGCCATGGAGTTGATTCAACTCCTAGCAACCCTCCTTGGGTTACCGAGATGGTATCTCTATGGAAGTAGATTGCCCAACCTTCCTTCCGAGGAGTGGCTGGTCAAATGCCTCAGGCACTATGCTACCAGAGCTCCCTAGAGTTGACCTGGAGAACAAAAATATTCTCTTCGTGACTTCCTGAGCCCCGAGAGTCCAAATTTAGCTGTGTGGACAGCTTTCGAAGTCATTCACAAGGTGGGAGCAGTCTGGTGCTAGAACAGATGGAATTCCATGTGAGGTTATCTGGAAAACTGACAATTATGGTGTGTGGGGTTTGTGGGTTAGAAGACTTTGGAGGAGGCAAGTAGTGTAACAACCCCCTTAAACCATGTCTCGCCTGTGCAACCACCACTCTACCTTTCCATAACTAATTTTTCAAAAAGCGGAAGGAACATATGCTAATAAGAACATGCCGTTATTCCCCATGGGGAGTTTTGGGAGAAGATTCTCGTTGTTTTTCACACAGAATGACAGTCTAGGACACAGCACCCAGATTCTCAGCCCATTGAAATGCTTCCCTGGTAGTGTTCCAGGTAGGACAATCCATTCCCCAGCATATCAGTGCTTTCCCTGACATCACTTTTCTCACACTGATAGACTTTCATGTCAGGTGTGTGCATTGGTTGGTGACTTCTCAACACCAACAATACATATTCCTAAAGAAGTCATATATAAATATGCCTTCACTCTGCAGTGAAAGGCTACTTCATCAAAGAGGGGTGGGAACATCTATTTCCGTGAAGTTTGCTTGCTAGAATGCTATGAGAATGGAACATTTCCTGAGCTGAAAATATGCTGTATGAATATTTCTGGCAATATGTAGATACACTATATACTATGAGCAGGAATAGCAGGCTCCGCTAAATTGCTAGGATAACGCCGTCAGTCCCTATGTTTTACTTGCTGGAGGTAACAGCCATCCAAGGAAGGAATAAATTATACCCACTTGTTAAGGACAATGATGAACCTTATCAGCTGGTCAGTAACACAAGGCTGGAATCCATGGGCCATTAATCTGTGTGAGAGCAGCTGTTCTAATGTCCCTTCCAGAGAAAAAGTGAGAGACCTTTTGGTCTATGTTGTCAATCATCAGCAAATTAAAAACAACTTAATTGGCTTCTTCTGGATTGCAGTTGGCTTTTTTTTTTTTTTTTTTTTTTAGGAGAATATTAACCTCAATAATAGCTGTACATCACTTTTTAAAAATCATTCAAGATTTCGGAGCCTCCATATTTCCCCATATTCTGTAACTGAAGGGAGAAAGATCCTGAAAAGTGGGAGAGTCTACAAGCCATCGTGAGCCTCTGTTCTTTAGTTTTCTGTGCTGCTTCCTGTTGTATTTCAGAGTTGATCCCAAAAGGATAAGAAATTGATCAAAACTATAACTAAACAGACAAATATTTCTTAAAGTGAGGAACAATCGGAAAATATGGGGGGTGTGTGTGTGTAGGAAAACCCTGATAAGACCAGGAGAGGAAGTTGCTAAACTCATTCTTAGAAGAGCTGTGTATTTTGAAAGTCCAAGTACTAAAATGAAATTTTAAAAACTTTACCACAGTTACCTGGTTTTACAGTACTAAAGGCAAGATAGCAATGACTCATGCTGTTTTATGACAGAAACAACCAGATGATACAAAAAACACAATTCCTAGTACTGCAACTGGGAAAAAATTCATTATAAGAGACCACTGTGTGATGTGTGGCATGATGTCATCAACAGAGCGTCCTCGTCTATGAATATTCCATGGATATTGAGAGCATTGTGATTTTCTTCTATTTTTATTTCTTATACCATCTCTCAGGCAGCGGGATGGCTTAATACCAAAAAGTTGATGAGCAAAATCATTGGTTCTGGGGAACCCTGGGAAGGCAGGCCATGTTTCTAATGAGCACTAGGGGAAGAGATTGGCAAGTGGCACCTTAGTAACGCATGTTGACTAAACGAAATAGGAATTCAGTAAAGAATTGGCTGTTTTACAAGCAGGCAGATTGTGCATCACCTGGACACAGGCTGTGACCAGGGATGGGGGTGGGCCATAGATGTCGACCTCCTTCGAGAGAGCATGAGTATTTTCATTGCTCGTGAGGAGGAGTCAAATGGATATCTGGATGAGAAAAGCGGGCTGTGGCGGAGACTGGCTAGATACTCAACAACCACACTTCCTGCCTCTAGACACATGGGAAGAATGGCAAGTCCATGTCTCCCCCAGAGGTGGACTGGGGCCACAGCACTAAGACGCAGCAGGGAGTAATGGAAGCCTCCTCCAGACCTTAGCCCTGAAATATTTTGTGTGATCCTAAGCTAGCTCTCCTTTCTCCTGCCTCTGTTGCCTGTATTCTGGCTGTGTGCACAAGGTGAGAGCAGCCAGGGTTCCTGAGAAACAAACCAGGTGGGAGGAGATAGGCCTTAGAGTGTGATGGCAGCTCCAGGGCATTGGCCAGACTGTTGTTGTTGTTGTTGTTGTTATGTGCCGTCGAGTCGGCCCCGACTCATAGCGACCCCTCCTTGGGTTTCCGAGGCAGTATCACTACGGAAGTAAGTAGGATTGCCCAACCTTCCTTCCGAGGAGTGGCTGGTGGGTTTGAACCGCCAGCCTTCTGGTTAGCAGTCAAGTGCTTTAGCCACTATGCTACCAGAGCTCTAGCACAGTTAATTGGAGAAAAAGAAAAAAAAAAAGTTTTATCATTAATGAAGTGATAAATGAGAGAACTTAGCTATTGCTTTTTATTTTTATTATCACTATTTAGTCTAACTGCATCACATTTGTTTAAATGTGGTGTGATTTCATCATTTCAGCCTCACTTAAATTTTTTCTTTCTATCTATCATTAGAAATTTCTGTGCTTTGGCTTGCCTTATTCCTGTTGCAACTTCCTTATTGATTATCACTGATCTTTGAATCCTTACATGAAGAAGGGTTGCTCCTTGTGTGTAGCAGACCTGAAGAAAAACAGGAGAGAGTAACCAACACGACCTCCACTCGGACACTGGAATGTCCATAGCATAAATTTTTGAGGTGCATGCTAAAGAAAGGGTGATTGGCAGGCAGAGAGTATAGAGACACAAGTCTAGGGCAAGAGGTTTGGGTTATTTACAGCAGCGTAAACTCTTGATGCATCAGCTGTCTTTGTGGTAGGACCGAAAAAGGAAAATGGCCAACTTGTTGGTGAGGATGCACAATGCAGAGAGCAAATTTTAGGAACTTCAGGTCTTTATAAAGATTAGGAAAACAAATTCTGTATCACCAAAAATCCAAACCCTTTGCCATTGAGTAGATTTCAACTCACAGCAACCCTATAGGACAAAGGAGAACTGCCTGCAGGGTTTCCAAGGCTGTGGATCTTTGCAGAAGCAGACTGCGCCATCTTTCTCCCGCAGAGCACTGAGGGGTTTGAACTGCTCAACTTTTGATGAGTGGTTGATGCCAACCACTGCCGCACCAGAGCTCCTTTTTACAATAGTATAACAGTATTAAATTTTGCATTGGATATTTCCAGTCCTGAGCTATGTAATCTTAATCATGTCCTTTAACAGCTGTGCTCGTTTCACTTTGTCAGTAAAACAGTGAAAATAATACTTTTTTAAAATAAGATTTTTTTTTGTCACTATATGTATCATAGGAGCTCTGGTAGCATAGTGCCTAAGGCACTTGACTGTTCACCAGAAGGCTGGCGGTTCAA
>NW_006921654.1:12400283-12401485 GCF_000298275.1 Orycteropus afer afer
AAGATGGGGCAATCTACTTCCATAGTGATACTGCCTCGGAAACCCAAGGAGGGGTCGCTATGAGTCAGGTCCGACTCGACGGCATATACCAACAACAACAACATAAATTATAAGTAGAATTATAAGATGAAAGAAAAAGAAAGGGATTTAGTTGTTATCAAACTTATGTTTTCTCAGAAAGCTTATACTGCTGGTTTTCATTTCAGAGAAATTCTGAAATCTTTTTCCATTCATTAGTAAGGAAGGGGAAATCCTAGAAGTTTGGTGTGACCATGACTTTCGCCCAAAACTAAACAAATTACAAAATTATACTCTTAATGTATTATCCAAGCCAGTAATTTTCATTTGGATGTTTATTCCCTAGAGAAAATATTTTCAGGTTTGCAACAGTATGTGCAAGAATGTTCATACCAGCACTATTCCTAACAGCTCCAAACTGAAAACAACTCAAATGTCTAAAAATTCTAGAAATAATCAATAACATGATGCTGTGATTACACAATGGGATCATTAGAACATGGAAACAAATTACAGCAAAGCAGTAACTAGGTGTGAGTCTTTGAAGCATAACAGCAAAAACAAACTCCCTGCCGTGGAGTCGTTTTGACTCCTAGCGATCCCTCCTTGGGTTTCCAAGGCAGTATCTCTACGAAGTAGATTGCCCAACCTTCCTTCCAAGGAGTGGCTGGTGGTCTTGAACTGCCAACCTTCTGGTTAGCAGTCAAATGCCTTAGACACTATGCCACCAGAGCTCCCAGGATGTAAAAAGGCACTTAAGACCGTTTATATGAGGTGCAATTTTTGGAAAACCCAGAAACAAACAATATGTGACAAGTCTGTTAGGAAAGTAATGGGAAGAATGACAGACTTACAATTCTGGGTACCGGTTAGTCTTTGGGAAGTTAGAAGTGCTGGAGTGGGAAGGAAACATGCTGTGGACGGACTGGTTTAATATTCTACTTCTTGGATTGAGTGGTGGTGTCTCTGCGCTCAGTGTATTACTATTGCTCCCAATTTCCACATACGTGGCATGAATTCTATTCCATGCATCAAACATTATATAATATTTCTTAAAAATTAAACCAAAGGAAGTATGTTTGAATAATAGAAGTTCTACCATTAGAGTGCTTTTATGTATGTATGTATGTATGTATGTATGTATGTATTTATTGTGATTTGGGTGAAGATTTACAGAGCAAATT
>NW_006921655.1:0-2361 GCF_000298275.1 Orycteropus afer afer
TTTTTTTAAGAGCTTCTTTTACATTCAACATAACACGTACATTTAGTTTCATTCCCCATTCACCATGTCCAACCCTAACCCTGTCTCCTCCCCTCCCTACCCTGTAACCCTCCCCCTGTGCCCCTCATATTTATGCACTCCTGTTTGTCCTGCATTTCCTCAATTTGAATGTTGGTCCTCTGCTGTCCCATGGTCTATTGCTCTAAGAGATGTATTACCATAGAGTACGTGGGTGCGTCATCCTGGGTTGAGTGGTCTGCTTGTACATCTTATTAACAATTGGGCGGAGAGCCAGCCCCTGGGGGTGAGTTTTATTCCAGGCACAGAATGTATTCCAGGACCATAGTTTTGGGAGTCTCACCAGATTTCATCTGACCAGTAATTCTGGTCATAATTGAGTTTTTGGACTTTGTTCCACTCTATCCAGGATCTCCAGATTTGATCCTTTCCTGAGTGGTTGGCATTGGTAGCCAGGCACCATCTAGTTCTTCTGGTCTCAAGGGCCATCACGTCTAGGGCTGACTGCTTCTAAATGCCCTTGTTTGCTTTTTTTTTTTTTTGCATTCTTCTTCACTTCCAACACTAGGAGACTGTTAGCTGCATCTTAGATGGCTGCTTGAAAGCTTTTAAGACTCCAGCGGCTACTCACCAATGTAGGATGTGGAGCAGGGTTTTTATGTATTTTGTTGTGCCAATTGAGTCTGGTGTCCCCCAGTACTATGGTCCTGAGACAGTAGTCTATTGGATCTCTCTCCCATAGTGTCTGGTTGTCTATAAGGGATTACTCTGTGTCTGTCTTCTATTGTTTCTGTAAGGACTGCAAGTATTTTGTATCACTGGTGTCTGTGCAAGATTAGCCTCAGCTGAATCTATCCTTGGTCTAGAGTATACATCTGTTCACTGGCTCCCTTCTGATCATCTCAGGTGTTTATGTGTTTATCTGTATAGCCTTTTGTTTGGTGTTAATGGCAATGTGGTATTGTGGACACATTGGTTGGTATTAACATCTGCTGTCCTATCTCTTGTGTGCATAATTCAGTGTCCTACCATTCCCTAATGTTATCATGGTGGTCATATATACTTCCCATATATACCTCCCCCTACCCATGTCAGCAGGTAGGTCCCAACTAGTCCAAAATTAATCCCTCCTCTTCCCTCCCATCCCAGTAACCTACTAGGTGAGTTCTCTCTCCCAAGCAAACCCTTCTCTGTCTTTTTACAGTAATGGGCTCATACAGCACTTGTCCTTCTGTGATTGACTTATTTCACTCAGCATAATGTCCTCCAGGTTTATCCATAGTGAGATGATTTGTGTATCCCTCACTGCTCTTTAATGTGGCATAGTATTCCATTGTGTGGATATACCATAATTTGGTTATCCACTCATCTGCTGATGGCAGGAATTTAGGTTATTTGTAACAGGTATAAAAAAGAAAACTAGGGAAGCACACTAGAGAGAGTAGCTACCAAATAAAGTGTAGTGTTAAAGAATGTCTACAAGTTGACTGAGCAGACAAAGGAGGCAAGGGAATTCCAAGCAGAGGGAATAGCTTATATGCCAAGGCACATGAAGAGAGTATTTATTAATTGCTCGAGTCAAACATTCATTGAGTGCTTACCACGGATAGATCCTTGAACACAAAGCCAAGAAATGGTTCCTGCTCTCAGGAACTTGCAATCTAGTGAACAAGCAATACTCAATGATGATGGTGAAAAACAAAGAATATTATTATTATTATTATTATTATTATTATTATTATTATTACTCTCTCTCCAAGGTACAATGGAAGCATAAAAGAGCAGCTAAATTGGACGGAGGGGTCAGAGAAAAATTCTTCGAAAATTGACACTACAAGGAAAGGTTTATACATGGAAGGACACTTTCTTTGCTGGTAACCAGGGATGGGAGGAGAGGGGAGGGAAAATTCCTAGATAAGTCGAGGGGAAAAAAATAATATTATTAGTGGTTATCAGGGATAGGAGGAAGGGAAAAAGGGAAAGCTTTCCTGTGCAAGGCATTGAGTTTATGCTAATGGCTGTACAAAACAAAAAAAGATAACAATGGTGGCACAAAATGGAAAACATCATCAATGTCCCTGAGCTATAAATGTGGAAGTTATTATGTTGGTGAATGTCTTGTTGTATATGTTTTCACCACAAAAGAAGTAAAAAAACAAAAGAGAATTGACACTAGATTTAAACCTTAAAGAATGAGTAGAAATTGGCAGCAAGGCAGGGGTAGGATGGGTGCAGAAGGGAAGCATTTCAGGCAGAAAGCAGCCCGGGTGAAGACAGAACACAGGAGCATGTCACATTCATTCAGGGAGCATGAATACTATAGAATGCCTAGAATGGCTACAA
>NW_006921655.1:2461-5918 GCF_000298275.1 Orycteropus afer afer
CCAAACCCACAGTCATCAAGCCAATTCCAACTCATAGTGATCCCCATAGGGTTTTCAAGGCTGTAAATCCTTTTTATTAAAGGGGGAGATAAGACAGTGAAAGAATTATACAAATAAATAATGAAAATTAGATCGGCGATCTAATTAGATCAGAGGGAAGTTCTAGAAAGGAAGGTAGGTGGTGCTTTGAAAACACAGCCATAGTTAGGGAGGTTATTATATAGAGTTATTTTTTATGAGCAGATTGTCTCATCTTTCTCCCATGGAGTAGCTGGTGAGTTCGAACTACCAACCATTTGGTTAGCAGCCAAATGCATTAACCACCATGCCACCAGAGCTCCTTAGAAAAGGCCCCAAAAAAACCAAACTCACTGCTATCAAGTCAGATCTAACTCATATCAACCCCTCCTTGGGTTTCCAAGGTGGTGTCACTATGGAAGTAGATGGCCCGACCTACCTTCCGAGGAGTGGCTGGTGGGTTTGAACCGCCAACCTTCTGGTTAGCAGTCAAATGCCTTAGGCATGACACCACCAGAGCTCCTAGAAAAGGCTAAGGGAGCCATTATTATATAAAACATAGCAAGCATGAATTGGGAATTAATTTTGTAGAAAAAGAGTCATTGAAAGGATTATGAGCCGATTTGACATACTCAACCTCCTGTGTTTTAAGAAAACTACTTCTGGCAACTAATGAAGATGGTCTGGAAGATAAAAACACTAGAAGCCAATCAGACATTTCTTCCTATCTATCTGCTACTCCTCAGAAGGAAGACTGGGCAATCTACTTTTGAAGAGATACCACCTCAGAAATCCACTACAATCGGAATTGACTCGACAGCAGTGAGTTTGTTTATTTTTTTAGTTTATCCACACAATTGCTCACATGAGAAACCCTGGTCATTCCTGACACCTTCATCTTCCTCATCTGCCCCTTACATCTGTCTAGGGGATCACCAAAATCAGTGACCTCCCTAACTATGGCTGTTTTCAAAGCATCACCGACCTTCCTCCCTAGAACTTACCTCTGATCTAATTTTCATTATTTATTTGTATAATTCTTTCACTGTCTTATCTTCCCCCTTCAAGTCATCCCTAAAACTATATTGTAAGCTAGGAATTATATCCTTTTTGACCTCTACATTGTGCCTCCAGATTCTGTTGCAGTACCTGACACTTATAAAGCACCAGTCTTTTTGTTTGTTAGAATCCTTTCAAGTCCCAATCTTCACCAAGTTAACACCTGTTCATCCTTCAGCTTTGTCTAATTGCCACTTCCTCAGTAATGCTATCCCTGCCCTCAATCTATATTCTCAAAGTACCCTTCTCTGTTCCTTCGAAGTGCTTACCAAAATGTGTAACTATTTGTGATTATAATGCCTGTCTCCTCCGTGAAAATAAACCTAACACTGACTGAGCACTTTCCATATGTTAACTCATTTATTCCTTTTAACCAGTGAAGTAGGCACCACTATTATCCTCATTTTATAAATAATGACAACTGAGGCATAGAGAGGTTAAGTATTTGCTCAAGGTCATATAGCTCTGTAGTTAAACCTTGAACCTAGACAGCTTGGCTCCAAAGTTTATCCTTTCAATCACTATGTTATAGAGTAAGCTTTGAGAGAATACAGTAACCGTGCCTGTTTGGTACATCAATATATATACTCAGGTCTAGTGCTAGATATAAAGCAGGCATTCATACATTTGTAGAATGAATGAATTGGTAAAATATTAGATTTAGAAGTGTATGGGAGAGAGATTAAAATAAAATGAGTTAGTGGCAAGAAGGATGGGATCAATTATACACATACACAGTCATTGGATTTTATACTGACTATCATTCTATTCTAAAATAATCCCTGCCAATACCCCCCCACCCCCAAACTAGCCTTATAGCCCTTTTGCAAGCATCATGGTAAATCCTTGGACACAACAAGCCCTTGACCAGAATTCTTCTGGAAGCCTTTACCTATAAGAGATTTCAACTCTACTTAGCTAACTTCTCCCAGAATATGGCCTTTGCTGCCCTTGGCACTAACTTATAAAAAAATTTTACCACTTCTTCAAAATCAAATTCCATATTATCTGGGACTTTAAACTACTTTCAGTATCAAAATAATCTGTGCCTAAATTCAGACAACTCAGCCCAACTGTCAATCACGTCCAACATCCCCTCTTATCTCCATAATCCCAGGTTACCACATACAAACGCAATGTCCCTACCATGATCTATCTTCCTAGTCTACGCATACTGAGCCCTGGTCTCTTCCATACTGTCACTGATTAATTCTTTTCCACTATACCTAAGAGAATATTTGTTCTTTTATTAACCAAATCCCAGACTTCCTCATTCTTTTTAAACCATGTTCCTTCAACTTACTTACCTTAACTTAAGCCCAGCTTCCCCCTAAAGATCCTTTAGTCACACCTCCTCATTCCTGGGAGCCTAGTCTTCCTACTAAATCTCTTGTCATAATCCTGGAAGATGACTCAGCCAACTACTACTGTACACTAGAATTTATAGACCTCACTGGGTTGCTAATCAAAAAGCCAGCAGTTTGAACCCACCAGCCATGTCACAGGAGAAAGATGAGGCAGTGCGCTTCTGTAAAGAGAAAGATGAGGCAGTGTGCTTCTGCAAAGATTCACAGCCTTGAAACCCTATGAAGCAGTTCTACTTTATCGTATAGGGTCACTATTTAGTTCCAAAGATCTTTAGCTCAATTCTATTCTAGGCACCTACTTTTCACTTTCTTTCTCTCTTTTTCACTTTTATTGTGGTAAAAACACACCAAGACATAAAAACTTCCACATTTACAGCGCAGGGACACTGATATTTTTCATGTTGTGCCACCATTATTGCTATCCTTACCCAAAATATTCTACCACCCTTACCATAAATTCAATGCCCCACAAACAGAAGATTCCTATTTCCCCCTCCCTCCTACCCCTGGTAACCACTAACAATCTTTGGGACACACACACACACACACACACACACGTTTCTAGCAACTTTCCATTCCTGGTAACCAAGAAAGTAAGTTTCATTCCATATACAAACCTAATTTTCCATTCCTGGTAACCAAGAAAGAAAGTTTCATTCCATATACAAACCTTTCCTTGACTTTTTACAATAGTGGACTAGTACAGTATGTCTATCTGTGACTGACTTATTTCACTCAACATAATATCCTCCAAGTTCATCCATGTTATGTGGTGCTTCACAGATTTTACAATATTCCTTAGTGTTGCAGAGTATTCCATTGTCTGTGTGTACCACAGTTTGTTTATCCATTCCTCCATTGATGGACACTTAGATTGTTTCCATCTCTTTGCTACTGTAAATAGTGCTTCAATGAACATGTTGTTGTGTTGTTAAGTGCCGTCGAGTCGTTTCCGACTCATAGCGACCCCATGCACAGCAGAACGAAACACTGCCCGATCCTGCGCCAGCCCC
>NW_006921655.1:6683-8536 GCF_000298275.1 Orycteropus afer afer
CCCTTGTTCTATTTGAACGACAGCCTCCTGGTCAAGGTACAGATTCCTCATGAGTACAATCAAGTGCTCAGGGATTCCCATTCTTCTCAATGTTATCCATTATTTGTCATGATCCACACAATCAAATGCCTTTGCATAGTCAATAAAACACAAGTAAACATCTTTCTGGTATGAACATAGATGTAAATATATCTACTTGTGTCCTCTCACTTCTTTAGGATATATATCTAGTAATGGGATTGCTGGATAAAATGGTATTTCTATTTCCAACTTGTTAAGGAATCACAATACAGATTACCACAGTGGTTGTATCATTTTACAGTTCCACCAGAAATTTATGAGAGTCCCAATCTCTCCACATGCTCGCCAACATTTCTTATCTTCTGTCTTCATGAATTTTGCTATTAGTGCTGGGGAAAGATGGTATCTTATTGTTGTTTTGATTTGCATCTCTCTAATGGCTAATGATTGCAAACATTTCTTCATGTGTTTCTTGGCTGCCTGAATATATTCTTTGTTGAAGTGTCTGTTCATGTTATTTCTCATTTCTTTACTGTGGATTGGTCATCATTTGAAACTGCTTTGTTTTGATTACTCCAGCAGGTCACAAAAATCTTAATTTGATTTGACTTTATAGCAACCTCCTATCCCTCAATCCCTCAGATTCCCCTCAACCTGGATCCTATGGCTAAACATCTCCAAGTCTCTTGCCAGCAACTTCAAGTCATTTGCATCCCTTTCTCTGAACCCAAACAAAAAGCCTCAGCTCCAGGTCAATGCTATTTCTGGGAATTGAGATACAGGAAAGAACCATCAAGCCAGATACATTAATACCATTATAAAGTCTCCAACATCACTCATTTAACATGAATTTGAGAAATTTCCTTTTTCATTCCTGTCATGGATTGAATTATATCCCCAAAAAATGTTTGAACTTGGCTGGGCCATGATACTTAGTGGTTTAGCAGTTATGCAGTGATGCAATGTGGCAGTTACATAATGATATGATCATCCCATGATGTGACCAGCCTATCAGCTGTAAAGGGATTAGAGCACAATGTTAACACCCTTACTCAGATCACAGCCTTGACTCATGTAAGGGGAATTTCCCTGAGGTATGTCCTGCATCACCTTTTATGTTTAAAAAAAAAAAACCTCACTGCCATCAAATTGGTCCCAACTCATAGTGACCCCCTTTGGGTTTCTGAGGCAGTATCTCTATGGAAGTAGATTGCCAGTCTTCCTTCCAAAGAGTGGCTGGTGGGTTTGAATCGCCAACCTTCTGGTTAGCAGTCAAATGCCTTAGGCACTATGCCACCAGAGCACCTCCCTTTATGTTACAAGAGATAAAAGGACAGAGAAGAGAGCAGATAAAGAGGGACCTCAATACTACCAAGAAAGAAGAGCTGTCCTTTGGACCCAGGGTCCCTATGCTGAGAACCTTTTAGACCCAGGACAAGACTGACGCCAAGGCACATGGAAATCTCCAATGAACACCAGGCCTACAGATGTTGAAAGAAGACAAGGACCTTCCCCAGAGCTGAAAAAGAGAAAGCCTTCCCCTAGAACTGACATGCTGAATTTGGACTTCTAGCCTCCTCAACTATGAAAGAATAAATTTCTGTTTGTTAAAGCCATCAACTTATGAAATTTCTGTTATAGCAACACCAGAAAACAAAGACAGTTCCCGCAACAGTTCTTTAAATCATTTTTCCTCCTGAAGGCTCCCAGTCATCCCTCCCCCCAAGCCCTTCACTGTCACAAGCTTACTTCCAACCTTATAGAGAAACTTAAGTTATCAGGTATGTCCTCCCTCTACCTCAAATCCCTACCTGTAACCATGTATCTACATT
>NW_006921655.1:42119-53421 GCF_000298275.1 Orycteropus afer afer
ACATGAGACAAAGTATATGTGAACTGCTGTATGAAAAGTGAATTTACTCTGTAAATCTTCACCCAAATCCTAATTTAAAAAAAAAAATAAAAGAAAAAAAAATAAAAAATGTTTTTTCAACAACATAAACAATAGAGTAACATGAGGACCTTGCCAGATGGAAGACACAGGAATCAGAGCGACTACATCTGTGGAAAGAGGTGATGGAAAAGCTCAGTATCATCACTCAAAACAAGGCCAGGCACTGACTGTGGAACAGACCATCAACTGCTCATATGTAAGTTTGAGCTGAAGCTGAAGAAAATTAGAACAAATTCACAAGAAGTAAAATACAACCTTGACTATATCCCACCTGATATAGACCATGTGAAGAATAGATTTGACACAATGAACACCAATGACTAAAGCAAAGATGTCACTTTAAAGACTAAAGTGCACCTAACTCATGCCATAGGAGCTCTGGTAGTGAAGTGCCTAAGGCATTTGACTGCTAACCAGAAGGCTGGCAGTTCAAACCCACCATCCACTCATCAGAAGGAATATTGGGCAATCTACTTCCATTGTGATATTGCCTTGGAAACCCAAAGAGAGGTCACTATGAGTCGGGTCCGACTCTACAGCACATAACAACAACATCTCAAGCCATGGGATTTTCAACTGCCTCATATGCATGTAAAAGTTGGATAGTGAATATGGACAACTAAAGAAGAATTAATGCCTTTGAATTGCAGTGTTGACAAAGAATACTGAAAATAGCATGGGTTGCCAGACAAATGAACAAATCTGTCCTGGAAGAAGTGCAGCTGGAATTCTCCTTGCAAGTGAGAACAGCCAGACTTCATCTCAACTACTTTGGTCATGTTGTCATAGGAGATCAGTCCCCGGAGAAGGATATCATGCGTGGTAAAGTGAAAGCGTGGTCAGCGAAAAGGGGAAGACCCTCAACAAGACGGACTGACAAAGTGGCTGCGATGATGGCTCAAGCACAGCAATGATAACTAGAATGGTGCAGAACCAGGCAGTGACATCTTTACCTCTTAATTTAAAGAGGTCTTTTGAAGCCAATTTGCCCAATGCAGTAGGACATCTGATTTCTTACTGCTGCTTCCATGGTGTTGACTGTGGATGCTGCTTCCTTGGGTGTTGATTGTGGATCCTAGTAAAACGAAAGCGCTGACAACTTCAATCTTTTCTCCATTTACCGTGATGTTGTTTATTGATCCAGTTGTGAGGATTTTCATTTTCTTTACATTGAGGTGTAATCCATACTGAAGACTGCAGTCTCTTTTATCTCCATCAGTAAGTGCCTCAAGACTTCATTTTCAACAAGCAAGGATGTGTCATCTGCATATCTCAGGTTGTTAGTGAGTCTTCCTCCAATCCTGATGCCACATTCTACAGATAGTCCACCTTCTCAGATTATTTGCTCACCCTACTGATTAAATAGGAGCTCTGGTAGCATAGTACCTAAGGCACTTGAATACTAACCAGAAGGCTGGCAGTTCAAACCCACCAGCCACTCCTCGGAAGGAAAGTTGGGCAATCTACTCCCGTAGTGATGCTGCCTCAGAAACCCAAGGAGGGGTCACTATGAGTCGGGTCCGACTCGATGGCACATAACAACAACAATAACTGATTAAAAAAGTATAGTGAAAGGATATGATGCATGCCCTTCCTGATTTTAAACCATGCAGTTCCCCTTGTTCTGTTCAAACAACAGCCTCTTGGTCTGTGTACAACTTCCTCATGAGCACATTTAAGTGTTCTGGAATCCCCATTCTTCTCAATGTTATCCATAATTTGTTATGATCCACACAGTCAAATGCCTCTGCATAGTCAATAAAACACAGGTAATTATCTTTCTGGTATTTTTTTGCTGTCGGCCAACTTCCATCAGACATCAGCAATGATATCCCTCATTCCACATCCTCTTCTGAATCCAACTTAAATTTCTGGAAGTTCCCTGTCAATATATTGCTCCAGCCATTTTTTAATTATCTTCAGTAAAATTTTACTAGTGTGAGATATTAATACCATTGCTCAATCATTTCCACATTCTTTTGGATCACCTTTCTTTGGAATGGACAAAAATATCAATCTCTTCTGGTCAGTTGGCCAGGTAGCTATCTTCCAAATTTCTTGGCATAAACGGGTAAGCACTTCCTGCACTGCATTCACTTGCTGAAACATTTCAGTGGGTCATCAATTCCTGGAGCCTTGTTTTTCACTGATTCCTTCAATGCAGCTTGAACTCCTTCCTTCAGTACCATCAGTTCTTGACCATATGCCACCCTCCTGAAACGGATGAACACTGACTGATTCTTTCTGTTACAATAATTCTGTGTATTCCTTTCATCTTCTTTTGATGCTTCCTGCATTGTTCAATATTTTGCCCATAGCATCCTTCACTTTTACAACGCTAGGCTTGAATATTTTCTTGAATGCTTTCAGCTTAAGAAATGCTGAGCATGTTCTTCCCTTCTGGCTTTCTAATTCCACATCTTTACACATTTCATTATAATACTTTATTCTGTCTTCTCAAACCACCTTTTGAAATCTTCTGCTTAGATCTTTTACGTCACCATGTCTTCCTTTTGCTTTAAGTACTCAACGTTCAAGATCAAGTTTCTGACATCCACTTTGGCCTTTTCTTTCTTTCCTTTTTAATGACATTTTGCTTTCTTCCATGTACGATGTTCTTAATGTCATCCCACAACTTTAGTCACTAGTGTTCAATGCATTAAATCTATTTGATGCAATTAGCTAATTAAATTGTGGTCATACTCAATTAGGGTAAGCTGTATAGCCAATGACTTGTATCCTATATTATAAGGTGAAGAAACAGACACAGAGGCACATGAGGAGAAGACAGCCACATGAAGATGGAGGCAGAGATTGGAGTTGCACTGTCACTAGCCAAAGAATACCTGGGGCTACCACAAACGGAAAAGATTCTTCTCCAGAGCTTCAGAGGAACCATGGCCCTCTGGACACCTTGATTTAGACTTCGAACCTTCAGAATTATGAGGGAATATATTTCTGTTACTTTAAGCTCCCAGTTATGGCAGCCCTGAGAAACAAACACATTATGTTAAAATGTATAAAAGTTGAACACTGTGTGTGCATATTTTTGGTTAATACATTATAAAAGACTAGCAAGATATAAACTAGACAGATGACTACTTCTTTCTCTCTCATAAGCATTCCAGTTTGGATAATAAATTATATGTTTACCATATCATTGAGTTTGAATTTTTTATAATGAGCATGTATTATTTCTATAATTTAAAAAAATAACAACTAGCAATGAAGTCTCTGTATCTTTATTTGAATGGAAATATAGGTGAATCTGTATGTGAGGCAATAAAAATTAAATTATACCCTTATTTCTAAAGTTTTAAAATGCTTATGTTTTTGTATCAGGTTTTCTTTAAGCCAGTATAGACCAACCCTACTTCACCATCAGATATCATGCCAATTTCCCATGGAAAGTCCAAAAATATACCTGTGATGAAGTAAAACAAGTTCACTCCATTTGCTACTGGAACCTTAGATTAACTGTCACCAAGAATGGAAAATTAAGTTCTCAAATTAAAATAAAAGAAAGCTAAGTTTTTCTTGAGTTTTCCCAAGCTCCATATAACTGAACAAAGTCCAAAATATCCAATGAAGTCAAGGACACTACTATACTCTACTACAAGGAAGTGATAGGTAAGGATTCAATTCCTTATGGCTAGGGTAAAGCACAGGTACAATCTCATATTTAATCAGTTTGGAAAAGCCTAGTTTCCTTATCCCTCTTTAAATTTTCAAGAACTTTCCTCAGACCCAGTATTTTTCCTCCTCAAGCTAATAAACCTTAATTCCTGCCTCAGACCCACTAGGTCACCAGGAACTTTATTGGGACTACCCCCAAAACAAGAGTCAGCAAACTACAGCCCTCAAGCTAAATATGACCCACCACCTGTTTTCATACAGCCTGCAAGGTAAGACTGATTCCAAGATTTTTAAATAGTTGGCGGGGGGGGGGGGCACAACACACAAAATAATAATATGTCATTACACATGAAAAGTATATGAAATTCAAATTTCAGTTTCTACTAATAAAATTTTATTACTACACTGCCACGCTCAGTTTATATACTGTTCATGGCTGCCTTGCAGCTATAGCAGTGGAGGTAAATAGTTGCAACAGAGACTATATGACCTGCAAAGCTAAATTATTTACTATATGGCCCTTTACAGTTTGCTGATCCTTGCTCTAAAAGTTCTGTTACTCACTATTGCAGGAAGCAGATCCAGATCCAGAATCAAATTCTGTATCCTATATTCAACTCCTGTATCCCAGTAGGACAGGATAAATCAACTTAGCACATTTCCCTACCCAAGACAGAGGAAGGAAATGACACCTTTACGACCCATTTCACCTGCTTGTTTCGTCATTCAATAAATGAATGTCTACTGTGTGGTATGATGGGTCACTTTTACATGGCCTTTCTAGCTATGGTCATGTAATACTCACCAAATGACTGGGTGTAGCTATGGAAATAAGATGTATGGACACCTCCAGGGGTAGGACCATACAAATAAGGTGTATGGAACCCTGATGAAACGATTGATCAGTTTTGCCACTGCACTAGGCTTAAAATGAGCCATCTCAGAGGCAGAAAAGGGGGGACCTGGCTACCACCAAAAAGAAGAGACAGAAGTGAACATGTCCTTTGGACTCAGGGTCTTTACACTAAAAACCTCCTAGATCCAAGAAACAAAGAGTTATAACACTGGAGACAGCACAAGTCGAAAAGAAACAGCAGGAGCATAACTAGGAGGCCAGCATGAGACAGCAGTGGGCTCTTAGTCCATGGAGCAAGAAAGCTGAGCACCTTCAGACAGGATGCTTACTGGTACAGTGGGTTGCCTCTGGGCACTTATTGGCAGAGCTAAGGAGCTTTGTAACACTTGCCCCCTGAGCTGCATGTAGCCAAGTCATTGTTCAGCAGCCTGCCATGTTCTCTGACAATCTGGGGACTGTTAATGGACTTGAATCAGTGACCTATATGGTTTGGTAGTATTGAAACTGTGTCATTTTACCTATAGACCTTGGGTTTGTCAGCCTCAGCAGCCAGCAACTGCCTAAGTGAAGATAGCCTCCAGCTTTAGTGGGCCGGGAGCAATAGGCAGAGCTAAAGCCCAAAGTCGAGGCGCTTTCACCCAGCCTCTAGAGCCTGACACTTTGAACTCAGACTTTTAGCCTACAAAACTGTAAGAGAATAAATCTCTGTTTGTTAAAGCCACCCCATCTGCAGTGTTTTCTGTTAGAGGAGCACAAAGTAACCAAAACAAAGGTTGTCAGAATTGGTAAAAAGAATGGAGAGAGGAGGCATCTCTGACCTCCACGTCATAAGAATCAGCCTTGGTATGACGCTGCTGATGGTGATTCTCCCCCCACGTGAAATTAAAGGAGGTCAGACACCTGCCACACCAATTTTACAACTATATGGCTAGCATTATATGTCAGACATTAGGAAGACAAAAATGAAGAAGAACTGATACTCAAGGAGCTCATGGTCCAGTTAGGAAGACAAATTATAATTATCAAATAATTTTAAGAACAAGACAAACAGTGTCAGCACAGAGGGGAGAAGTAATATCTTTTGTGTCCTCAGAGCATAGTGACTGATACATATATAGTAGGCCTCAATAATTTCACCGGATGAATCTGTAAAATTAGTCTGGTGGCACAGTGGTTCAGGGATTCAGCTGCTAACCAGAAGTGAGCTGTTCAAACCCAGCAGCCACTCCATAGGAGAAAAATGAGAAAGTCTGCTTCCATAAATATTTTTAGCCTTGGAAACTCTATGGGGCAGTTCTACTCTACTATATAAGCTCGCTTTGAGTCAGAATCAATGCAATAGCAATAGGTTTAGTTTTTCGATCTGGACTAAATGACTGCTATGGTAGAAATATTCTGCCCTAGAATTTTATGACTACATGGTTATAAGCACAACAGTCAGATAATAAGGATGCAGGGCCAGATAGTGTTTCATTCTGTTGTATAGACGGTTGCTAATAGTCAGAACCAACTTGACAGCACCTAATATAAACAGCAACAACAAAGATAATTCTAGAGTCCCTGAGCAGCGCAAACAGATATATATTTATCTGCTAACCGAAAGGTTGGCAATCAAAACCCATTCAGAGGCACCTCAGAAGAAAGGCCTGGAAAGCCGCTTCCAAAAAAATCTGCCATTGAACACCCTCTGGAGCACAGTTCTACTCTGAACACATATTCATGAGTTAGAATCAATTTGAAGGCAGCTGATACTGCTGAGGGGAGCTCTGGTGGCATAGTGCCTAAGGCAGAAGGCCAGCGGTTCAAACCCACCATCCACTCCTTGGAAGGAGTAAAGATACCTCCTCAGAAACCCAAGGAGGGGATGCTATGAGTCAGAAATGACTCATACTGCTAAGAGAATTTTGGAAAGTCCCTTAGTGAATTTTGTTTAGTTTACTCATGCACATGAAACTCTACAATGCTCTTATAAGCCTGTGCAGTGCTTACATATTTTTACAAGTAACACATTTATTAGGTGTCTCAAGATTCTTGCCTAAGATCTACCTTGAGCCAGGATTTAGAATGTTGTGTTTTCACAACACAAAAATACACTCACGAAAGAACAAGTTACAAATGTATATTCAGTATAACACCATGATGTAAAAGTTCAGAGACATGATAACCAAAACTTGAGAAGTAAAATGGACAAGAGGGACATGAACTTTGGAGTCAGCTGCCTTTGAAATTAAAATCCTGGCTCTACCACTTTTCCAGTTGTGTGAACCAGGACAAACTTCTTAATGTTTCTAAGCCTGTATCTCCTTATCTGTAAAACAACTGAAGAAATTACTCATTGAAAATCCTATGGAGTACAGAAGCTTTATTCTGACACAAATGGGGTCACCATGAGTCAGAATAAACATGATGGCAACTTGGGGATAGATACAACCAGCTCTGGTCGCATACTGGTTAATGCATTCAGCTATTAAAAGGTTGGTGGTTCAAACCCACCAGCTGCTCTGTGGGAGAAAGATGAGGCAGTCTGCTTCTTGAAGATTTACAGACTTAGAAATCCTTGAGGCAGTTCTACCCTGTCCTATAGGATTGCTATGAGTCATAATCAACTCAATTGCAGTAAGTTTTGGGGGAGTTTTTTAGGGGTAAATACATACATAGTAAAACAAAAAAGGTGCACTTATAAATGATAAATATCAAAATTGAGGCAATCATGACTTCATAAGGGAAAAATGGAGGAAAGAAAGAAAAGAGGTGCATCTGGGGAGATATCCACATGGTGCTTCAACTGTATTGATGAATTGCATTTCTTAAGCTGGTGGATAAATACATGGATGTTTATTCTATAATTCCTAATAGCTTTTATATATCTTAAATATCACATAATAAATTATAACATTTTAAATTAAAATTTAAAAAAAATCACACCAAAAAATTACTGACTGCTTTCGAAGAACTAGATGGTACCCAGGTACCCCTATCAATCACTTGGAGGGGGATCTATGTAGGAGATCCTGGACAGAGAGGAAGAACAATTTGGGACAAAACTCAAAATCACTGAGGGGGAAATAAAAGGGACCAGGTTTGTTGGTCTTATAGAGCCTAGTGGAACCACTGAGACTATGGCCCCTAGCTGCCCTTCAGGTCTGGAATTGAACCCATACCTGTGGCTTCCAGCTAAACAAAAGACAGGCATATGAGTTGAACATTTACCTGAGGTAGACACACTCCTTGGAGAGAACAATTATGGGAGAAAGAAGAGCTGTTTACGCACAGGGAGACAGCTCAGGGGGCAGGAGTGCATGGAGGGATGGACACAGGGAAGAGGTAACCATTGGGAGGAAGTGAGAGGGGAGCTGTTGCACTGTGGTAAATTGTAGTCAATATCATGAGACAACATGTATGTGAACTGTTGTATGGAAAGTGAATTTGCTCTGTAAACTTTCACCCAAATCACAATTAAAAAAAAATTACTGACTCGTTTATATTTCATGGAATACTTCATAGGAGAAGCAAAGGAAGAGATTTAGGGGTTTATATTACTTATGCTCACTAGTTACTCAAAAAAAAATCTCCATTAGATGTTGATGTTAGGTGTCACTGAGCCCACAGGCTCAGGACTATGATCACATCAAGCTCCAATGGCCTAACATACTACACAAAAACGTTGTTCTACATCCTACTCGGGTGAA
Source organism: Orycteropus afer afer (assembly GCF_000298275.1). Taxonomy (NCBI): domain Eukaryota; kingdom Metazoa; phylum Chordata; class Mammalia; order Tubulidentata; family Orycteropodidae; genus Orycteropus; species Orycteropus afer. The sequence goes on from NW_006921655.1 coordinate 50,382, forward strand.
CAGTAGCTGGGGTCTTAAAAGCTTGTGAGCCACTCCCTAATATATAACAGTTGGTCTTATCTCATCCAGAGTAAAGAAATCAAAGACACATGGAAACAATTAACCCAAGATCTAGAGTAGACCCTGCAAACCTCAGCCTACATAACCCTGAGGGAAGAAAGAAAAGAAACTTCTTCTGAGACCAGAAGAACTAGATGATGCCCCACTACCACTGTCAACTACTCAGAAAGGGATCAAAATAGGAGATCCCGGATAAAGTGGAAGAAAAATATGGAACAAAACACAAAATTGTTAAAAAGACTAGGCTTACTGGTCTGAGAGAGACTGCTGAAACCTCTAAGATTATGGCTCCTCATCACCCTTCAGGCCTGCAACTGAACTCATTCCTGTGGCTTCCAAGGTAAATAACAGACAGACATATAAGGTGAACATTTACACCAGGGAGGTATACTCCTTAGAACAATCAATCATGGCACTCCAGAAGGGCAGTATCTGCACAGAGAAATAACTCAGATGGCAGGAATGGATAGGAAAGAAGGAACAGGGAAAATGATAACCACAGGGAGAAGTGGGAAGATAGCTGTTACACTATGGTGATTGTAATCAATGTCATGAAACAAAATGTGCATGAACTGCTGTATGGAAAATGAATTTGCTCTGTAAACTCACTGAAATTACCAAAAAAAAAGGCACTAATTTTTCTTGCTTTGCCTTCTCTACTTCGCTTTGGCCACTCCCTAACACTTGGCCTGTTCTTTCATCCCTCTGCCTTTCCATACATAAAGTAATTCAGTTTCTGCCTTCAACCCTGTATAGTTAGCATTAAATATTGCCTAAAAAATATGTATGGGATTTATATTAACTTTACCCAAAGAATTTCATCTTTGTCCTCAGTTCCTGAGAGTTAATCTCTGAAAAAAAAAAAAAAAAAAAAAATCTTGAAATTTAAGCATATTGGATAAGGACTCCAGATCATACCTAACTAACAGGTTATGCCTGTGAGTTGATGAGGTGACTCTGAGATGAGAAAGACTCACCGAATAATACCGCATTATCACCTTGTAATATCTACTTATCACAAGACAAAAAGGCTAAAGTGTGTATTATGTAATGACACCCTCAATAAAACCTGGGGACATTGAATCTACATGGGCTTCCTGGTTGGTGAAAGACATCCATGCATATGGGAGGATAGTACATCCCTTCTGAAGACATGTTAACTCTTCGCTGAGAACTCTCTCAGACCTTGTTGTATAAGTCTCTTCTTTATGCCAATTCTGCTCTGTATCTTTTATAATAAACATGTAATACTAATTCACTATATGTGAGCTCTATGAGTCATCCTAGGAAATTATGAAACCTGAGGGGTAGTACAAGCCAGCATGTTAGAAGTGAGGGGACCAGGAACCCCTGAGCTTAATTTAGTATCCTGAAGGGGTAGAAAAAACTACCACATTTGTAGCCAACAAGTCAGAAGTGAGGGATGCCATGGGGAGACCCCTCAGCTTGAGAATGACATCCTAAAAGAATTGTGGGGAAAAAACAAATTTGTAGCCAGCAAGTCCGAAGTGAAGAAGTAGTGTGGCATCTCAAGCTTGTGGCTGGCATCTTAAATCTTAGGCCATCTTGGCAATCTACAGGATGTGTCCTTTAACTTGTGAGATATGACCTAACATTAGGAGGTTAAGGTTAGAGGCAGAAGGGCTATAGGCAGCTAGTGTCATAACTGAACAGAGAAGTGAAAAGTTGATAGTTGATTATATTTTATTTGATTGATTCATGCAGTGCATGAAATTGAGATGTCAGCAAGATGGCAGGGTAGGCAACTCCAAGCTGTCCCCACAAAGAAATATCAAAAAGCAAGCAGAAACTGTCAGAACCAACTTTGTCAGAACTCTGGAAAAGAGCCAACAGTTGACAGAAACCAAGCAAACATTAAAGCAAGAAAAAGACTACTTCAAAATGGTAGGAGTGTTTTGCAACATGTTGTGTTTGTCCCACTCCTTTCCTTGCTTGGCAGCAAGCTTGAAAATGGCAGCCCACATTCACTGTGTAGGACCCTGGTCCCTGATTATGCTGGGAGCTAAGCAGACATTATTTACAAATTATCGAGGTTTTCTGTTCTAACCTGTCGGTTAGTTACTTGGAGGACTGGTACAGGGCATTTACATCTGTTTCATCTTCATCTCAGAACTCAGTCAAGACAGAGAAGCACAGGACATTGCTCAAAAGCATTATAAGGTAAACAATCAAACTGTAGCCATCAAGGGCAAAAACGTACAATTAAGACATACAATATACTGTAAGACCTAGGAAGAAAAGCCAGAGAGATTCTTTGGGAAATGTACTATTTTTGTCAGGTGCCCTGAGCAATTTAGACTCATATCAACCCAAAGTGACTGTAATCTTTATGGACACAGATTGCCAGGTCTTGCTCCTGTGGAGACTCTGAGTAGTTTTGAACCACCAACTTTCCAGTTAGGAGCTAAGCACTTAATCAACTGAACCACCAGGGCTCTCGCTGTGGGAAATTAGGGCATTGAAATGCATTCATGCGTATGGGAAATTATAGAAAGCCATGCGCATACACCCAAGACAAGACACACGGTCAGAAAAGACCTGTATTCTTAATTTGGGCTGATCTCTAAGCTCAGTGTAAACCTGGCTAAGTAATGAAATAGTACCCCAGAATAGATCCAATCTGCAAGGACTGGGAGAGCTGTTTTTTTGTTTTTTTTGGGGGGGGCATGGCTAGGTTGGGGTTTGTTTTTTTGTTTCGTTTGCTTTGTTTTTGGTCATACATTTCTTTATTTTTCTTTTTTTGTTTTGTTTAGTTCCTATCATTCAAAGAAATACCTGTCAAATCACTAGCTAAATACAAGCTAAAGGAAAAAGATATCAACAATCACACACAACCAGAAATAATCTAGAGAAGTCCCGAAACAAACAGCCTACATCCTTCAACAATTTAAAAAAAAAAAAGCAAACAGTAAGGAAGGAGGAGAATCTGATTTTCAGTTACCACATTATAATATTCAAA
>NW_006921655.1:85205-90912 GCF_000298275.1 Orycteropus afer afer
GGGAGGAGGTAACTATGGGGAGGAAGTGGGAGGGGAGCTGCTGCATTGTAAATTTTGGTCAATGTCATGAGACAAAGTATATGTGAACTGCTGTGTGAAAAGTGAATTTACTCTGTAAATCTTCACCCAAATCCTAATTTAAAAAAAAAAAAGAAAAGAAAGAAATGTACAATAGATCCAACGACACAACAGGTTAAAAGTAAAAGAATAAAAAAAAATATTCCATGGAAATAGTAACCGAAAGATAACTAGGGTAGCTACACTACTATGAGACAAAATAGATTCTGAATCAAAAACTTTTACAAGAAACGAAAAACGACATTATATAATAAGAGTCAAGTCATCAGAAATAAAAATCAATTTTAAACACTTATGCTATGAATATCAGAGCCCCAAAATATCAAAAGCTAACAATGATAGAATTAAATGGAGAAAAATTTCAACACTAATAACGGAGACTTCTATACACCAGGGGTTTTAGAAGCAGCTTTAAGGGGCACCTCGGAAGCAGAGCTGGGCACCTCGGAAGCAGAGCTGGGCACCAGGGGCTTTTGGAAGTGGCTTTAAAGGGTGGCCTGGAAGCAGAGCTGAACGCTAGGAGCTTTTGGAAGTCGCTTTAAGAGGCAGCATAGAAGTGGAGCCAGGTGCCAGGAATTTTGAACCATATTTAAGGGGAGGCTTGTAAGGGGAGCCAGGTGCAAGGAGCTTTTGGAGGTGGCTTTAAGGGGTGACCTGGAAGGGGAGGAGTTTTAAGAGAGGGCAGGAAGGGGAAACAGGTGCGGGGTTTGGAGTGGTCTTCAGGTCACCAGGAAGCCAGCAGAACGTTTTGGAACAGCTAAGGGAGACGAACTTGTCTGTCAGTTTGCTGTCCTGTGGTGGCTTGCATATTGCTATGAGGCAGTGTGGCAAATGCCACCAAGGTTACCCATGGTGGACAGATTTCAGTGGAGGTTCCAAACTAGGACAGACTCAAAAGAAGAAAGAGGCCATCCACTTCTCAAAGAATTGAGCAATGACGACCTTATTAATAGCAGTGAAAACTGTGTGATATAATACTGGAAAACTTTACCAATAACCCTGAAACATTTTCCATTATAGTGCAAGAAGATGAGCCCCTCAGGTCAAAAGGCACTCAAAATACAACTGGGGAAGCTGCCTACTCAGAGTAAAGCCGACCTTAATGATAAGGATGGAGTAAAGTTTTAAGGACCTACATTTGCTGATGTGGCACAATTCAACATGAGAAGAAACCGTTACAAACATCTATTAATTATCAGCACATGCAAGGTACAAAGTATGAATCTAGGAAAATCGAAGTTGTTAAAAATGAAATGAAATGCATAAAGATTAATGTCCTAGGAATTAGTGACCTGAAATGAACTGATTGTTGTTGTTGTTGTTGTTGTTACGTGCCGTCGAGTCGGCCCCGACTCATAGCGACCCCTCCTTGGGTTTCCGAGGCAGTATTACTATGGAAGTAAAACTGCCCAACCTTCCTTCCAAGGAGTGGCTGGTGGGTTTGAACTGCCAGCCTTCTGGTTAGCAGTCAAGTGCTTTAGCCATTATGCTACCAGAGCTCCTGATTTACCAAAGTCAAAGATGAAGAAATTGAAGATTTTAACCAACTTCTACAGTCTGAAATTGACCAAACATGCAATCAAGATGTGTTGAATATCACTGATGATTGGAATACAAAAGTTGGAAAGGAGGAAGAATCACAGGTAGTTGTAAAATATGGCTATGGTGATGGAAATAACACTGGAGATCACATGACAGAATTATCCAGGACCAACGACTTATTCCTTGCAAATACCTTCTTTCAACAAAAACAATGGCTATACACATACACTTCATGAGATGGAGTAATCAGGAATCAGAATGACTACATACATCTGTGGCAAGAAGCAACAGAGCTCATTTTCTTCAGCCAAAACAAGGCCAGGAACTGATTGTGGAACAGACCATCAACTGCTCATATGCAAGTTGAAGTTGAAGTTGAAGACAAAATAAGTCCACAAGACACAAAATATGACCTTGAAAATATCCCTCCTGAATATAGAGACCACCTAAAGAATAGATTTCATGCACTGAACACCAATGACTGAAAACCACAGGAATTGTGGGATAACATCAAAAACATCATGTTAAAGAAAGCAAGAGGTCATTAAAAATACAAGAGAAGAAGAAAAGACCAAAACAGATATCAGAAGAGACTCTGAAAATTGCCCTTGAATGGAGAGTAGCTAAAGCAAATGGAAGAACTGACAAGATAAAAGAGATGAACAGAAGATTTCAAAGAGCAGTTCGAGAAGACACAGCCAATTACTATAATGAAATGTGCAAAGATCTGGAGTATAAAACCAAAAGGGAGGAACATGTTCAGTATTTCTCAAGCTGAAAGAACTGAAGAAAAAATTCAGGCCTCAAGTTGCAATACTGAAAGATTTTATGGGCAATATACTGAATGACGCAGGAAGTATCAAAAGAAGGAAGGAAGGAATACACAGAGTCACTGTACCAAAAAGAACTGATCGATGTTCATCCACTTCAGGAGGTGGAGTATGATCAAGAAACAATGGTACTGAAGGAAGAAGTCAAGGCTGCACTGAAGGAATTGGTGAAAATCAAGGCTCCAGGAGTTGATGGAATACCAATTGAGATGGTTGAAGAAATGGATACTGCACTGGAGGCACTCACTTGGCTATCCCAAGAGATTTGGAAGACAGCTACCTTGCCCAATGACTGAAGAGATCCATATTTGTACCCCATTCCAAAGAAAGGTAATCCCACAGAATGTGGAAATTATCAAACAATATCATCAATATCATATGCAAGTAAAATCTTACTGAAGATAACTAAAAAAGGCTGCAGCAGTATATTGACAGAGATCTTCCAGAAATGCAAGCTGGATTCAGAAGAGGATGTAGAACAAGGGGTATCATTGCTGATGTTAGATGGATCTTGGCTGAAAGCAAAGAAAACCAGGAAAATGTTTACTTTTTTGTTTCAATAACTGTGCAAAAGCATTCAATTACGTGGATCATAAGAAACTATGGATAACATTAAGAATGAGAATTCCAGAACACTTACTTGTACTCATGAGGAACCTGTACATAGACCAGGAGGCTTTGTTTGAACAGGAAAAGGGGCACTGCAAGGTTTAAAATCAAGACAGGAATGCATCAGGGTTGTATCCTTTAACCATACTTATTCAATCTGTATGCTGAGCAAATAATCCAAGAAGCTGGATTATAACAAGACGAACATGGCATCAGGATTGGAGAAAGACTCATTAACAACCTGCCATACACAGATGAACCAACTTCGCTTGCTGAAAGTAAGGATGATTTCAACCACTAACTGATGAAGACTGAAGACTATAGGATGCACTATGGATTATACTTTAATATAAAGAAAACAAAAATCCTCACAACTGGACCAATAAGCAGCATCATGATAAATAAAGAAAGACTGAAGTTGTCGAGGACTTTGTATTACTTAGTTCTACAATCAACACCAATAGAAGCAGCAATGAAAACATCAGAAGATGAATTGCATTGGGTAAATCTGCTGCAAAAGATTCCTTTCAAGTGCTGAAGAGCAAAGTGCTGGAAGACTAAGGTGTGCCTAACCCAAACCATGGTATTTTCAATCAACCTTATGCATGTGAGAGCTGCACTATGAATAGGGAAGACCCAAAAAGAGTCGATGCTTTTCAGTTGTGGTGTTGGTGAAACATGCTGAGAGTACAATGGACTGCTAAAAGAACTAACAAATCTATCACGGAAGAAGATGCAGCCAGAATGCTCCCTGGAAGTGAGAATGGCCAGACTTCTCACCTATTTTGGTCATATTGGCAGAAGGAACCATTCCCTGGAGAAGGATATCATGCTTGGTAAGATGAAGGTCAACAAAAAAGGGGAAAGGCCCTCAACAAAACAGACTGACACAGGGGATGCCATGACAAGCTCAGGTATAGCAAGAATTGTGAAGATGGCCCAGGACCAGGCAGTGTTTCATTCTGCTGTATGTAAGGTCACTATGAGTTGGAGATGACTCAACAGCATCTAACAACAACAACAACAAGATAAACCAGTTTCAATAATGGATTGTATTGTTGTTGTTAGGTGCCATGAAGCCAGCTCTGACTCATAGTGACCCTATCTATGTTTAACAGAATGAAACACTGCATAGTCCTGTGCCATCCTAAAAATATTTGCTATGTTTGAGCCCATCATCACAGCCACTGTGCTAATCCATCCCAGTGAAGTTCTTCTTTCTTGTCACTGACCCTCTATTTGACCAACCATGATATCCTATTCTAGAGACGGCTCCTTTCTGAGAATTAGACCAAAGTACACAAGGCACAACTTCCAATTTTCCTAGATTCATATTTCATACATTCCATGTTCTGATTATTAACGGATGTTTGCCACTGTTTCTCCACAATTTGAGTGGTGCCACATCAGCAAATGGAGGTTTCAAAAACTTTACCTTATACATATGAGTAAGGCTGACTTTACTCTGATAATGTAGCTCTTCCCCAGTCCTACTCTGAGAGCATTCTAAGCTCAGTGACTCATCTTCCTCCTCTGTATTGGAAAATGTTTCCGTACTATTCATAAAGTTGTGCAGTAATATATCAGACAGTGTTTCTCTGCTATTCATAAGGTTTTCCCTGGCCAATTCTTTAAGAAGTGGATGGCCTCTTCCTCCTTCCTAGTCTGTCTCAGTCTGCAAGCTGGGCTGATACCTGCTACCTATGCATCATGTGCACCCCACTGGGTTTGAAACACCAGTGACACAGCCTCAAGACTCAAAGCAACAGGTCACCACAATAGGACAAACCGACAGACAAGTTTGTCTCACTTAGCTGTTAAAAACCTCTCCAACCACCTTTACCTTAATCCATGAGGCTGACTCCTTGATCTGTTCCAGTCCCCTTTGCCTTTTCTGTCCGCTCCCTGTTTTCCCGCCTTACTGCTCCTGGGGTGTGGCCTGGGTTCCCTCTCCTCAGCTGGGTCCCTGTGGCTAACTCATGGAATATACGAAGTATGAATCTAGGAAAATTAGAAGTTCACAAAAATGAAATTGAACACATAAAGATTGATATCCCAGCCATTAGTGAGCTGAAATGGACTGGTTTTGGCCATTTTCAATCTGATAACCATATGATCTACTGGGATAGTTGGAGCTGTGTGTCAACTTGGCTGGACCCCAGCTCTGTGTGGTTGTTCCCATGATGGGATCAGATGACTGTGTTCGGAGTGGCCAATCTCTTCAAGGGGAGTTCCACTGGGGGGGGGGGTCTGTTTCCAGAATGTCCAGGGACATCCTGGGAAGAGAGACATTTTTCTGTGGATCGGGATTCTGCTGTACTGCCTACAACTGTCCATGAGTGAGCAGTCTACCGATCGGCCTGGAGATCTTGGATTTCTCATTCATTGGAGTCAACACCCAGTGTACTTACTGCCTGTCAGCCTTTAGCTTCTCGGGCCCTGCGGTTGTGGAAGCTAGGAAAAGCCTCCAGCCTGACGTTTGCTCTGGGGACTTTGGACTTGCTGGCTTCTATACATTTGTGGGGGTGATACGAGAGATCTCCAACAGCAATACAAACTTGTCTGTCGGTTTGTCCTACTGTGGTGACATGGAGACGTGAGTTTTGAGGCTGAGCCTCTGGTGTTTAAAACCCAGCAAGATTCACCTG
>NW_006921655.1:93977-95378 GCF_000298275.1 Orycteropus afer afer
AATGCTCCTTGGAAGCAAGAATGGCCAGACTTCGTCTCACCTATCTTGGTCATGTTGTAAGAAGGGACCATTCCCTGGAGAAGGATATCATGCTTGGTAGGGTGGAGGGTCCACGAAAGAGGGGGAGGCCTTCTATGAGATGGATTGACACAGTGGTTGCGATGATGGGCTCAAGTATAGCAGGGACTGTGGGGCTGGCGCAAGATCGGGCAGTGTTTCGTTCTGCTGTGCATGGGGTCGCTATGAGTCGGAAACAACTCGACGGCACTTAACAACAACAACAACATACATTTGTGAGCCATTTTCCTAAGATAAATTTTTCTCTCTCTTTATATATATATAAGCTTTCCTGGTTTTTGTTTCTCTTGAGAACCCAGTCTAACACATTTTGTACCAGGAGTGGTTCTAGAGAGAGAAAACCATAAGGATGGGCTTCCTAGATTGGTTCTCCAGTTTGATTAACTTCAATGACACTAGCAACTCTATGTCTGCTAGTAAAGAGGACCGTACTAATCCATGGAGTGAGGTGGCAAAATTAATATGCGAAATAGCACCACCAATAGATCAAGTATTTGTGAGAAGTGACACTCCGTGTAATCAGATATTTGATACTTTTCTGCAATTTTGTCAGAATGAGGAGCATAAGGAACCTGACTGGTTGGTCCTACTTACATGGGACAAACTGATAGAAGAACGAGATGAGCTCAAAGCTGCTGAGTCTCAGGTTAAGCACTGCATGAAAGACCGCGGTGCTTCCAGCTGTACTCTGAAAGAAAGCCTTATGTCTTCTAGTAACAGAGCTGATATTGCTGAAAAACATACCCAGAGTCTTATTGTAAGGGTGGCTGAATTACAACACCAGCTAAATTGCCAATCCAGAACAGTGTCTGGCATTAAAGTGAGGGCAATGATTGGAAAAAAATGGGATCCTGAAACCTGGAATGGGGACATATGGACAGATAATCAGAAAGATCAAGATATGGAGCCTGTAAATTCTGTCAAATCCATTCCATCTGAATGGATCACTGTAAAACCATTATCCCCTCCCCGTCAGTTTGATGGAATTAACTCAACTGTTCCTGCTGGGTCATTGTTTGAGGCAGAGGCCACGGAAGACATTCCTGAACGCTCTTAGGAACTGCCCCAAGCACCCATTGTTGCTACAAGACCCATAACTAAAATCAAGTCCAAGCGAGCCCCGAGGTGAAATAGAAAGTGTGACTCAGGAGGTGATATGCTATACCCAAGAAGACCTACTTGATTTTGCTAACATGTACAGACAGAAACCTGGAGAATATGTATGGGAATGGCTACTGAGGGTGTGGGATAATGGTGCAAGGAATGTAAGATTGGATCAGTCTGAGTTTATTGATTTACGCCCACTAAGTATGGATTCTTCAT
>NW_006921655.1:96034-98287 GCF_000298275.1 Orycteropus afer afer
ACAGACCCACAACCCCTTGAATGGAGGGGATGCCAGGTCCCTTTGAGGAAGGACCCCACTACATTGCCAAAAATCTATAATGTCCGTCTTTCTCCTAGCCTTCCCCAAAGGGATCTGAGGCCTTTTACAAGAGTGTCTGTTCATTAGGGAAAAGGAAATAATAAGACTTTTCTGGGATTGTTGGACACTGGCTGTGAATTGACACTAATTCCAGGAGACCCAAAGCGTCATTGGGGTGCACGTCAGACTGGGGGCATATGGAGGTCAAGTTATTAATGGAGTCTTAGCCAAAGTGCATCTCACAGTGGGTCCAGTGGGTTCCTGAACCCATCTGGTAGTGATTTCCCCAGTGCCAGAATGCATAACTGGAAAAGATATACTCAGCAATTGACAGAATTCCCACATTGGCTCTCTGACATGTAGAGTAAGGGCTATTATGGTAGGAAAAGCCAAGTGGAAGCCATTAGAATTGCCTCTACCTACAAAAATAGTAAACCAAAAGAAGTACTGCATCCCAGGAGGGGCTGCAGAGATTACTGCCACCATCAAGGACTTGAGGGATGCAGGGGTGGTGATTCCCACCACATCCCCATTTAATTCACCTATTTGGCCAGTGCAAAAAACAGATGGATCTTGGAGAATGACAGTGGATTATCATGAACTTAATCAGGTGGTGACTCCAATTGTAGCTGCTGTTCCTGATGTGGTTTCACTGCTTGAGCAAATTAGTACATCTCCTGGTACTTGGTATGCAGCTATTGATCTGGACAATGCCTTTTTCTTGATAACAATTTCAAAAGACCATCAGAAGCAGTTTGCCTTCAGCTGGCAAGGCCAACAGTATACTTTCTCAGTCCTTCCTCAGGGGTATATAAACTCTCTGGCACTATATCATAATAAAGTCCATAGGGATCTTGATCACCTTTTCCTTCCACAAGAAATCACACTGGTCCATCATATTGATGACATTATGCTGATTGGACCTAGTAAAGAAGAAGTATGGATAAATCTAGACTTATTGATGAGACGTATGTGTGCTAGAGGTTGGGAAATTAACGCAACAAAAATTCAGGCACCTTCCACCTCAGTGAAATTTCTAGGACACCAATGTTTTGGGGCATGTCAAGATATTCTTACTAAAGTGAAGGATAAGTTATTGTATCTGGCTTCCTCCACAACTAAAAAGGAGGCACAACGTCTAGTGGGTCTCTTTGGATTTTTGGAGGCAACATATCCCTCATTTGGGTGTCTTGCTGTGGCCTATTTATCAAGTGACTCAGAAAGCTGCTAGTTTTGAGTGAGGCCCAGAACAACAAAAGGCTCTGCAACAGGTTCAGGCTGCCATGCAGGATGCTTTGCCACTTGGGCCATATGATCCGCTGATCCAATGGTGCTTGAAGTGTCTGTAGTAGATAGAGATGCTGTTTGCAGCCTTTGGCAGGTTCCTACTGGTGAATCACACCTCAGACCCTTGGTATTTGGGAGCAAAGCCCTGCCATCTTCTGCAGATAACTACTCTCTTTTTGAGAAACAGCTTTTGGCTTGTTACTGGGCTTTAATAGAGACTGAATGCCTAACCATGGGCCACCAAGTCACCATGAAGCCTGAGCTGCCCATCATGAACTGGGTGTTGTCTGACCCACAAAGTCATAAAGTTGGACATGCACAGAAGCACTCCATCATTAAATGGAAGTGGTATATCAGAGATCAGGCTCAATCAGGACCTAAAGGCACAAGGAAGTTGCATGAGGAAGTGGCTCAAATGCCTATGGTCTCCACTCCAGTCACATTACCTTCCCTCTCCCACTCTGCACCTATGGCCTCAGGGGAGTTCCTTATGATAAATTGACTGAGGAAGAGAAAACTCGTGCCTGGTTTGCAGATGGTTCTGCGTGATATGCAGGCACTACTCGAAAGTGGACAGCAGTGGCACTGCAGCCCCTTTCTGGGACTTCCTTAAAGGACAGTGGTGAAGGGAAATCCTCCCAATGGGCAGAACTTGGAGCTGTGCATATGGCTGTTCACTTTGCATGGAACAAGAAATGGCCAGATGTGCGGTTATATACAGATTCATGGGCTGTGGCTAACGGCTTAGCTGGATGGTCTGGGACTTGGAAGGAGCATGATTGGAAGATTGGTGATAAGGATGTATGGGGAAGAGGTATGTGAATAGATCTCTCTGAATGGGTCAAAGGAGTAAAGGTATTTGTGTTACATGTGAATGCCCATCAAAACGTGACCTCAACAGAGGAG
>NW_006921655.1:99609-101285 GCF_000298275.1 Orycteropus afer afer
ACCACGTGACCAGCAGCAGAAACGAGGACTGTGATTGTTATATTTCTTCATTGTATATGTGCATCAAATATTTTTGTTTCCTTCTCTTATGAACTGTGAAATGTAAATAAGGTTAATGCATTTTGGTTGTATGTTTGTTAGCATATCATGTTAGGCACAAATACAATAATCTGTAACTGTCCTTATTTAGAGATTATATATGATTAAGAACATGTGTACAACTGCCAAGTTGACAAGGGGTGGACTATGATAGTTGGAGCTGTGTGTCAACTTGGCTGGACCCCAGCTCTGTGTGGTTCTTCCCATGATGGGATCAGATGACTGTGTTCGGAGTGGCCAATCTGTTTAAGAGGAGTTTCACTAAGGGTGTGGCCTGTTTCCAGGATATCCAGGGACATCCTGGGAAGAGAGACATTCTTCTGTGGATCGGGATTCTGTTGTGCTGCCTACAACTGTCCATGAGTGAGCAGTCCACCGTTCGGCCTGGAGATCTTGGATTTCTCATTCGTTGGAGTCAACACCCGGTGTATTGCCTGTCAGGCTTGAGCTTCTCAGACCCTGCAGTTGCAGAAGCTAGGAAAAGCCTCCAGCATGACATTTGCTCCGGGGACGTTGGACTTGCTGGCTTCCATACGTTTGTGAGCCATTTTGCTAACATAAATTTCTCTCTCTCTTTATATATATATATATAAGCTTTGCTGGTTTTTGTTTCTCTAGAGAACCCCGTCTAACACACCTACTATGCTAGGAATGACAGTTTAAAGAGGAATGGCATGGCATTCACCATCACAAAGGATGATTCGAGATCTGTCCTAAAGTGCAATGCTGTCAGTGATAGGAAAATATATATACACTTACAAGGAAGACACATTAATACGACTATTATTCAACTTTATGCACCAACCAACAAAGGCAAAGATGAGAAAATTGAAGATTTTTATCAACTTCTGCAGTCTGAAATTGACTGAACATGTAATCAGGATGTCTTAATTATCACTGGTGACTGGAATGCAAATATTGGAAACAAAGAAGAATCACCAGTAGTTAGAAAATTTGGCATTGGTGACAGAAATTATGCTGAAACTCTCATGGTAGAATTTTGCAAGACCAACGACTTACTCATTGCAAACACAAATGGTAGCTATACACATGGATTTCACCAGATGGAACACACAGGAATCAGATTGACTACATCCGTGGCAAGAGGCAATGGAAAAGCTCAATATCTTCAGCCAAAACCAGGCCAGGAGCTGATTGTGGAACAGACCATCAACTGCTCATATGCAAGTTCAACTTTAAGTTAAAGACAATTAAAATAAGTCCAAGAGAGCCAAAACATGATCTTGAATATATCCCTCCTCAATTTAGAGAACATCTAAAGAACAGATTTGATGTACTGAACACCATGACCGAAAACCAGAAGAATTGTGGGATGCTATCAAGAGCATCACCATCCATGAAGAAAGCAAGAGGTCACTAAAAAGAAAACAAAAGAAGAGACCAAAATTGATGACAAGAGAGACTCTGAAACTTGCCCTTCAGAGGAGAGTAGCTAAAGCAAATGGAAGAAATGACAAGATAAAAGAATTGAACTGAAGATTTCAAAAAGCAGCTTGAGAAGACAAAGCCAATTACTATAATGGAATGTGCAAAGACCTGGAGTTAGAAAACCAAAA
>NW_006921655.1:125443-136707 GCF_000298275.1 Orycteropus afer afer
AATACTATGCAACGATAAAGAATAATGTAGAATCTGCAAAACACCGCATAACGTGGATGAACTTGGAGGACATTATGCTGAGGGAAATAAGTCAATCACAAAAGGACAAATATTGTATTAGTCCGTCATTGTAAAAGTTAAGGAAAGGTTTATCTACAGAAGGACATTTTCTTTGTTGATTACCAGGGGTGGGAGGGGAGGGGAGGAAACACTGTTAGATAGGTAGAGATAAGTATTGGTTTGGGTGAAGAAAAGGGCAATGTACCAAATGTGAGTGATCAACATGGCGGCACTGAGGAATAGGAAGACATGTACATGGGAGGTGCAGACAACAAAAATGAACCCTTTTGCACATACAGTACTGCGTTGTCAGTGAAGGCAAACACAAGTATATGGGTGGATAGATGGGTGGACAGTCTGAACTATTAGGTATGTCTTTGCAGCAGAGAGTGGACCCAGAACCATGTATAGGGTTGGCAGACAATGGTTCTACAAGTATATTTGTATGTTCTGAAAGAATACCCAGGGGTATAGTAGAGCTGACAAGGGACAATGTTGTAGTCACTTCTTGGTCACAGCCAGCCACCCAGAGGGACCGAGCAGTTGAACCTGTGGGCTCAGGGCCATAGTCACAGGGGACATCAAGCTAAATTGGCATAACATACTGCACAAAACATTGTTCCACCTCCTATTTTGGTGAGTAGTAACTGGGATCTTAAAAGCTAGCAAGTAGCCATCTAGATGCAACAACCAGTGTCTCCTCATCCAGAGCAAAGAAGAATGAACAAAACCAAAGATTCAAGGAAACAATTAGTCCTCGCGACTGGTACACCATGTGATCCTCAGCCTATACGACTAGACGACCAGAAGAACTAGATGGTGCCTGGCTACAACTGTCAACCACTCAGAGGGGGATCTATGTAGGAGTTCCTGGATAGAGAGGGAGAACAATGTGGAACAAAACTCAAAATCATTTGGAAAACAAAAAAAAAAGGGTACCAGGTTTGCTGGTTTGATAGAGCCTGGTGGAACCACTGAGACTATGGCCCCTAGCTGCCCTTTAGGTCTGGAATTGAACCCACACCTGTGGCTTCTAGCCAAACAAAAGACAGGCATAAGAGCTGAACATGTACCTGAGGTAGATACACTCCTTGGAGAGAACAATCATGGTAGAAAGAAGGGTTTTTTATTTTTTTATGCACAGGGAGACAGTTCAGGGGGCTGGAGTGCATGGCAGGATGGACACAGGGAAGAGGTAACTATGGGAAGGAAGTGGGAGGGGAGCGGTTGCATTGGGGTAAATTGTAGTCAATGTCATGAGACAACATGTGTGTGAGCTACTGTATGGAAAGTGAATTTGCTCTGTAAACTTTCACCCAAATCACAATTTAAAAAAAAAAAAAAAAAACCTTTCTAGACTTCCTTACTTCGATCAATGGTATAGTTATCTAGGCTGAAAAACCTGGACTCAAGGGAACTCCTCCAATTCAGGTAATTTATCAAGTCCTTTTTCAAATCTATTAAATGCCAGCCAGGCATCTTTCTAGATGCAAGAATATAGCAGTGGAAGTGACATTGAAAAGCACATTGAGTGTCAAACACATTTTTTAAAACTAGTTAATACTTATATACTGTGATAACGGCAAAACAGAATGAAGCTACAGTGTAATGGCTTCTCTTACACATGACCTTAGGTTTATAATTTTAGCAAAAATGATTGGCTGGACCACAATTTTGCAGCACACTGGTCAATTACTCTGCAAACTGAGTGACTTTTGTTCTACCACGGGGATTGATCACTTCGTGGTCTGGATGATAGTGCCATGCCTTGAAACTGAATGTAAAGACCAATCCCACAGAGATTCAGAAGGGACCTAACTACCATCAAAAGGTTCTGAAGCACAATGCATCCTTTGAACCTTGAGTCACTTAACTGAGAAAGTCCTCGACAGAGAAAAAGAAAGCTGAATTTAGTGTTACAACACAAGATGGTACAAGACAGAGGCAACAGCACCAATAGCAGGAACCACAGGACTGGCAGACAGCTGCTATGGTGCTTGCCAGCTGTGGTAGTTATGTTTATGCATCCCCTTGGCTAGGCCTGGTTGAGTGGCTGGGAAGCTTGTGGTAGTTATTTCCCATGATGAGACTGGCAATCAACTCCATGGTGGGATCTACCACAAGCAGTTGAGTAGCTGCCTTTGGGATGTGGTCTGCTTCCTGTATATAAGGAGAAGCCTTGGGAATGATATCTAGCTTATGGCACGCTTGGACCCTGCATATAGCCGTGTCGTTGCTCAGCAGCCTGCTATGCTCTGTCGACCTTGGGACTTACAATGGACTTAAGTTAATGGCCTGCCATATGGTTTGGTAACATCGGGACAGTGCCTTTTTACTTGTCAACCTTGAGGCTTCTCAGCCTCAGCAGCCAGCGGCTATCTGAGTGAAGAAATGCCTCTAGCTCCAGTGGGCCGGGAGCAGGACGCAGAGCTGGACCCCAAGGTTGAGGGGTTTTCACCCAGCCCCTAGAGCTTGGCACTTTGAACTTGGACTTAAAGACTCCAAATTTTAAGAATAAATTCCTGCTTGTGAAGGCCATCCCATTTGTGGTATATTCTTGTCAGAGTAGCACTAGGTACCCAGAACACCAGCCCACGAAGACAGGGAGATCTTACTGGCAGGGCAGAGCAGCTCCGAAAGAGCCAAAAGAGCTGTGACACTTGCCCAAGCAGGGTAGACATCTGACCAGCAGCTAACACAGCAAAGAGAAAGCTGTGAGCTGTCTGGGTGAGAAGCTCTCCTGATTGACCAAGTTGATCCTGATTCCAAGGCGTAGCTTATTATCTCAAACCCGCAGCCATCAAGTTGATTCCAACTCACAATGACTCTTTAGGAGACAACAGAATTGCTCCACAGGGTTTC
Organism: Orycteropus afer afer; assembly: GCF_000298275.1. Lineage (NCBI taxonomy): Eukaryota > Metazoa > Chordata > Mammalia > Tubulidentata > Orycteropodidae > Orycteropus > Orycteropus afer. The sequence goes on from NW_006921655.1 coordinate 128,366, forward strand.
CAAGGCTATAAATCTTTATGGAAGCAGACTGCCTCATCTCTCTCCTATGGAGCAGCTGCTAGGTTCAAATCGTCAGCTTTTTGGTTAACAGATAAATGGTTTAACCAGTGTGTGTAGCCTATTATTTCTCCAATAGCACATAACTGTGAGTATGGTCTATGAGTTCTCTGGGCCATTGCAACAAATTATCAAACCGAGCAGAAAAGAGAGGTCTATGGGAGGGTGGGGGATGGCTAGTATCATAAATAGTGAAAAAGTTGGAGAGTGGAGGTAGGTCTGACCTCCACCTCATAGAAATCAGCTTTGTGCTGATCCTGATTCTCATCCCACCTCCTGGATACAGACAGGACTTGATCCCAGATTACAGAAGCAATAAGAGAAGTTGTTTATTTAAGACTGGAAAACCAAATTTCTCTGTAAACTTTCACCCAAATCATAATTTAAAAAGACTGATCAGGAACAGCCTCTGAGAGGTGATTTAAACTGAGAACTAAATAACAGGAAGGAATTAGATATGGGGAAGAACATTCTAGGCAGAGAGAAGGTAGGTGCAAAGGCCACTTTAAAATCAAGAAAAACAGCCCACAAAGCACTTGAATAGATATTTTCATCAAAGATTACATTCAAATGACCAACAAATACATGAAAAGATGCTCAACCATCACTAGCCAGCAGAGAGATGCAAATCAAAACCACAATGAGATACCATTTCACTGCCAGTAGGACAGTTAAGATTTTAAAAATACAAACAATAACAAATATTGACAAGAATGTGGGGAAATTGGAATTCTTACCCACTGCTGGTAAGAATGCTAAATGCTACAGTCACTGTAGAAAAGAGAGTGATGGTTCCTTAAAAATCTAAAAACAGAACTACCATATGATTCAGCAATTCCATTCCTAGGCATATGCCCAAAAGATTTGAAAGTCAAGATTCAGACAGTCTTGAATACCAATGTTCATTGCAGCGCTATTCACAATAGCCAAAAGATGGACAAAACCTCAACAGCCATGAACAAATGAAAGGATAAACAAAATGTGGTACATACATACAATGGATACTACACAGGCAGTAAAACAAATGAAGTCTTGCATGATATGGATGGAGCCAGAAGACATTATGCTCAGTGAAATAAGTCACTGAAATAAGTGATTGACTTATCATCAAAGGACAAATATTTTATGACCTCACTTATATAAAAAGACAAGAATTGGTGAGTGTATAGAAACCAAGGGAGCTCTGGTAGCATAGTGTCTAAGGGACTTGAATGCTAACCAGAAGGCTGGTGGTTCAAACCCACCAGCCACTCCTCGGAAGAAAGATGGGGCAATCTACTTCCATAGTGATATTGCCTCAGAAACCCAAGGAGGGGTCGCTATGAGTTGGATCCGACTCGATGGCACCTAACAACAACAACAACATAGAAACCAAAGTTTATTAGTGGTTACCAGGGGTAAGAAGAAGGAAAGGGGGAGGTATTGCTTGTGGTGATAGAAAAACTGCATTCATTAAAGGAAGAGAGGGTTACACAGCCAATTAATGTAATTGCTGTCAATAAACTGCACACCTATAAAAAGCTGAATTGCCAACAGTTGTGTGACAGATATATTTATGACCACACACACACACACAGAGTGGCTGTTGAGACCACTAATGTACAACCAGACACTTCATGGGATTTGGTTCCTTGGTTTGGAGGTTTAGGTTCGTAGTGTCACAGAACAAGTCATTGGCCTAATAATGTATACAGTGCTTCCATTCTACCTCCTAGTTCATTGTGTAGTACCGTTGGTCTTAACAGCTTGCAAGTCAACATCCAATTGCTGTTCATCTGTATCAACAGAGGAACGAGGAAAATCAGGAATAGGAGAAGAAAATGGAATGTGTGGCCTCCATGAACAACTGCCTCATTTGCCATGAGACGAGAAGAACTGGATGGTGCCCAGCTACCATTACTGAATGTTTTGATCAACGAGTCTACAGAATACTCCTGACCAAAAAGGGGAAAACACAGAACAGAAATTAAAATTTGTAAGGACTCTAGGTTTTCTGGAGCCTTGAAACTATTGCCCTGAGGTAATCTTTAAACATTAAGCTAAAATTATCCCCTGAAGTCTTCTTAAAACCAAATAATAGTTTAAATAACTAGTAAAGAATGTCTGCCTTGAGCATTATGCTATTTTAAGGTCTATCTATAAGAGATCAAATTGACAACAACAACAATTTGAAAAATAGAAACCTTAGGGGGCAGTGAGTTTATGTTCATCAGCAAGGAACAACTCAGAAAACAGGGTGAGAATGGTCATACAACTCAATCAATGTAATCAATGTCACTAATCACATATATATAGAAACTTGAATTGGTTCCTGTTTTTGTTGCATATATTCTCAACAAAAAATAAATATTTAAAAAAAAAAAAAAAAATTGCATATATTCTCAACAAAAAATAAATATTTAAAAAAAAAAAAAAAAAAGACTAACAACCCATTCAAAGAAAAGAGATGGACATTTAGAACACAGTGATGGAGGGGGGAGGTGGTAGGAGATAAGGTTGCAGAGGCAGGCAAAAGTCAAATCATGTAGCATGTTGTAGGCCACAGTTGTTGTTGTTATTGTTGTTATGTGCCGTTGAGTCGGATCCGACTCATAGCGACCCCTCCTTGGTTTTCCGAGGCAGTATCACTACGGAAGTAGATTGCCCCATCTTCCTTCCGAGGAGTGGCTGATGGGTTTGAACCACCAGCCTTCTGGTTAGCAGTCAAGTGCCTTAGGCACTACACTACCAGAGCTCCTGTACAAGCATATGCATAGATTTGGTGATTTTCTTTTGGGGTCTATGCTCTTTGGGGTTCATTGGACTTCTTTAATGGACATATTCTCATCTTTCATCATACCAGAAAAATTCCCTTCCAACAAATCTTCGACAATTTTTTCTGTGGTTTTATTTGTCTCTTCCTGTTCTGGAATTCCAATGACACATAGGTTATTCCTATCCCACATAAACCTTAGGCTTTCTTCATTTTGTTTTGATCTTTTCTGATTGTTCCCTTTCCAGAGAAGTATTGAGGTATTTGCCTTCAATCTCACTAATTCTGTCTTCCATCAATTCAATTCTACTCCTTTGCCTGTTCAATGAGTTATCTATTTCTGAAAATTTAGTATTAATCTTCCGGATTTCTGTCTGTAGATTTTGCATCCTTTCTAATTTTTCATTTATTTTGTCATTTTGTTCTTCTATTGTCTTTTGAAATTGTTCCAGGGTTTCCTCTGTGTTTTCCTCCATTTTGTCACTGTCTCTCAATTCGTTGAAGGTACCTAAATATAATTCTTTTGAATTTCTTATCAGGGAGTTCCAATTCCACAGTTAGGAGTTTATACTTTACAAGTCATATTTTAAATATCTAATATCTGTGCTTTAATTTCTTCTCTTACTTCTCAACTCCAGCCTTTATCTCCTTACCTCAGGACTATATCATTATAATAATCTCCTAAGTGTTCTTCCAGGAGCTCTGGTAGCATTACTTGACTGCTAACCAGAAGGCTGGCGGTTCAAACCCACCAGCCACTCCTTGGAAGAAAGGTTGGGCAATCTATTTTCGTAGTGATACTGCCTCAGAAATCCAAGGAGGGGTCGCTATAAGTCGGCTCCGACTCGACACCGCATAAAAACAACAACAACAAGTGTTCTTCCTACTTTTAGCCTCCTTCCAACTCTAAACCATTCTCATCACCAGAGCAACATGAAATATTTTTTAAAGCAAAAACTTTCAAGGGTCAGCAAGATAAAAACACTGCCTCCTTAAACTGTAGCTCAAGGTTCCCAGCAATAGGGCCATATAATCCTCTCCTCCAATTTCACGGTCTATCACACCCCTAAACAAAACCTTCATTCCAGCCAGACAGCTCTCTGACCATACATGGATTTTCCAGCACTTAATCTTAGCTCACAATATTCATCCCTCCACCTCTCCCGAACAACCTTCACACCATTCAATTCTTCTCTAAATCACCATTTCTTCTGCAAATAAAGTTGAGAAAGGTATCCCACTCAGAAAAAGACGCGCAGAGGCACAGAGGCTTGAAAACGTTATCATAGTAAAACACGCACACTACCTCCAGAAAAAGTCTCCCATGACTGAACACAGAAGTCACGGTGATATATAATAAGTGATAAATCTGTTCAGCAGGATGGTTAAGAGCCATAAGACCTTATGCAAATTACTTAACTTCTGCAAAATTGAGGTAATTACAGTGTCCATCATAATATTACAGCAATTCATTTATTCATTCGGCAAACACTTATTGAGCACTTAACTGCCATGTCCCAGAACTGTTCTAGATGCTATAGAGACAACAGCGAACAAAACAGATAAAAATCCCTGCCCTCATTGTATTTAAATTTTAGGAGAAATAACATTTAACAAAATAGAATAAATATGGTATATGATATGGCATGATGTATGTGTTATATAATGATAGATGCTACAGGAAAAAATAAATCAAGGATGGGGAATAGGGAGGAAAGTAAAATTTTAATTAAGACATGAAGGAATTGAATGCTCTCGCAGAGGAAACCAAAAATGAAAGGGCACATGCCCAGCATAAGAAGGAAAAGTAAGGAGAAAGTGCTGGAGCAGAGAATGAGGGGCTAAGTGTAAGAGATGAGGTCAGAGAAGCGGAAACCAGAACACATAGAACCACTGTAAAGATTTTAGCTTTTCTTTTGCCAGAGATAGAGGGTTTTGAGCACAGAAATAACATGATCTGACTTATAATTCAAAGGCATTTCTCTGGTTGCCATAGTAAGAATATACTGTAAGAGAGCAAGGTCAAGAGCAAAAGACCACTTAGAAGATTAAATTAGATAATGATGGCAATGTGCTTAACACAATGCCTGCCATAAAGTAAGCTTTCCTTAAAACGTGGCTATCACTAGTATTATAGAGAAGTATCCTGCAGGGAAGCAAATCCAAACGACTTTGTCTATTGGTTCTTTCTAATTGACTTCTCTGCATTCTAGTATTAGTAGCAAAACAGAATTATGAGAGAACAATAAACCATACATACAGCCATGATGACTGAAGTTTTTCAACAAGATTTTAAATCTTGTAAGTACCTCAAATGACAAAAATATACAAAACTGAAACTTCAGGTGTCTCTTCCATAACTATATTTAACACAAATAATACAAAAGTATTTTTATTTTCAAACCAAGGCTAAGATGAGAGACATGCTGAATAGCAGTAAGAGCAAAAATCTTCTAAGTTATAATTTAAGAATTAAGTTCTTATATTATCACTAACATATTAATTTGTAAGAAAGGCTTTACCTCAGGACCTGTTCCCTAACATGTAAAAAATTTGTCACAGAACCTGCCTTAGGCTCTTGAAAAACAACCGTTAGGTAAAAATGTATTATACAACCCACCTTTCTCCACAAATGTCCCACAAACCATTTAATGTAAAGCAGTTTCTCATACATCCTCCAATCTCCTTACTGACAGTTACTATTTCTCCCTCAACTTAAGAAAGAAAAACAGTCACTTTTTTTACTTGTTTCCATGGTTCCAAAAAGGGAGCTCTGGTAATAGAGTAGCTAAGGCACTTGACTGCTAACCAGAACACTGGCGGTTCAAACCCACCAGCCACTCCTCAGAAGGAAGATGGGGCAATCTACTTCCATAGTGATACTGCCCCGGAAACCCAAGGACGGGTTGCTATGAGTCAGATCCAACTCAACGGCATGTAACAACAACAACAACATGGTTCCAAACAAGGCCATCTGATAACTTTCAAGAGTTCTAGGCACTTTTTGCTTTCCTGGGCTTCCTCTTCTATAAAAACCTTAAATGACCAGCGGCATTTCAGCTGAAGTTCTGGGACAAGGCAAGTGCATCTAATACCCTCTTAGGCTCATTAAAACTAGAAACATTATACAAGTAACAATGACTTTTATAATGACTGCCTCTTTCCCATAAAGACAACTCAAGGTTTATTCCCATCCACATTTTTCCTAGCATGCCACTCATAAAACAGTATATACTGAAAAAACAAAATTAAGAATAATTTAAGAGTCTGGCATTCAAGATACTGAAGCGAGGACATGGTGAGTCCTCTGGTGCAAAATTCCTTATTTCCCTGGGTCTTCCAGCAGGAGCTGTGAATAACTGTGCTGACAACACAGGAGCCAAAAATCTGCGTATCATCTCTGTGATGGGATATCAAAGGACAAGTAAACAGACTTCCCGCTGCTGGTGTGGGTGACATGGTGATGGCCATGGTCAAGAAAGGGAAACCAAAGCTCAGAAAGAAGGTATATCCAGCAGTGGTAATACAACAAAGAAAATCATACCAGAGAAAACATGGTGTGTTCCTTTATTCTGAAGGTAATGTAGGGGTCATAGTAAACAATAAAGGCAAGATGAAAGGTTCTGCCATCACTGGACCAGATGCAAAGGAGTGTGCAGATCTGTAGCCCAAGACTGTCTCCAGCGCCAACAGCATTACATGAATTTCTAGTGTGTCTGTAAACATAAAATTATAGCCCGTTAAAAATTATTTGCATCCCCCCCCCAAAAAAAAAAGAAGAAGATTATTAAGTATGCTTTCTGCATGAAAAACATTTCCGTCTGGAAATATCTGCTCTTTTCCAATCTATTTCAAATGGCACCAATATTGGTTACCTCTGTTTATCTAATTATCTTAAATTCTTAGTGGCAACATAAAATGCTGGTTGTAAGAACTACCACTATTTAAAAGAAAAAGGTAGTTATAACACTCTGAAACAACTGAAAAGTAACCTGCAGTGTTGACAAGCTTTCATTTTGAAAATATAAATATAGTGAACAGCTTGGAAAACACCGTGAATGACACGAATACATGCAGAATCCTGATAAGAGGTCACTTGGGTAACATGTAATCTGGCCTCTCTTTCCAGGCTCAGTTAATGCAACTAAATAATTTTGTGACTCCACATCTCTAACTTATGCTCAGAGTTACATGAGGTTCCATTCTGACTCTTACCTCAAAGTCTTCTAGCATCACTTCAAGCTATCTTAGGCTATCTTCGAATTAAAGATTCCAGACCACAGAAACCCATAGTTCTCAGAGGTAGTTATGGACTGTAAAAACCACTGAAAGGCATTTTGGTTTTTAAGTTGATAAAGATGATGATGACCATAATAACAACTCAACTATTTACTGAGGGCTTAGTATACGCCAAGCATTGTTTTTAGCACTTTGCGTTTAAAAAAAAAAAAAAATGCTTTTTATTGAAATATAATTTATGTACAGTGAAATACACAAAACTAAAGTGACATGGGTCAATGCACTTTTTTTCTTTCCCAGTGTTCCTTCCCCTCCCCTCCTACTCCTGGTAACCAACAAAGAAAGTTCCCTTCTGTGTATTAACCTTTCCTTGACTTTTTAAAATAATTAACTAACACTATATTTGTCCATCTGTGATTGACTTCTTTCTTTCAATCAGCATAATGTCCTCGTCCCTCCCACCCCTGGTAACCAACAAAGAAAGTTCCCTTCTGTGTATTAACCTTTCCTTGACTTTTTAAAATAATTAACTAACACTATATTTGTCCATCTGTGATTGACTTCTTTCTTTCAATCAGCATAATGTCCTCGTCCCTCCCACCCCTGGTAACCAACAAAGAAAGTTCCCTTCTGTGTATTAACCTTTCCTTGACTTTTTAAAATAATTAACTAACACTATATTTGTCCATCTGTGATTGACTTCTTTCTTTCAATCAGCATAATGTCCTCGTCCCTCCCACCCCTGGTAACCAACAAAGAAAGTTCCCTTCTGTGTATTAACCTTTCCTTGACTTTTTAAAATAATTAACTAACACTATATTTGTCCATCTGTGATTGACTTCTTTCTTTCAATCAGCATAATGTCCTCGAAGTTCATCCATGTTACGCGGTGTTTTGCAGATTCTACATTATTCTTTAGGGTTGCATAGTATTTCATTGTCTGTATGTACCACAGTTTGTTTATCAATTCTTCTGCTGATGTGCACACAGGTTGTTTCCATCTTTTTGCTACTATAAACAGTGTTGTGATGAAGGAGAGTGTGCATGTATCTGTTCTTGTCCTGGCTCTCACTTCTTAAGGATATATACCTAGTAATGGGATTGCTGGGTTAAATGGTTGTGATAGTTAAAGATGTGTCAACTTGGCTGGACTCCAGTTGTGAGTGGTGGTTCCCATGATGGATCACATGACTGAGTTCTGAGCGGCCGGTCTGCCCAGGGGGAGTTTCCCCAGGGGTGTGGCCTACCTGCAATGCTATCCCAGGGACAAGCTGGAAGAACGGCATTCCGGACT
>NW_006921655.1:137018-138765 GCF_000298275.1 Orycteropus afer afer
CTTGTGAGCCATTTATCTAAGATAAATTTCTCTCTCTCTCTCTTTCTCTCTCTATAAATATATATATACACTTTGCTGGTTTTTGTGTTTCTCTAGAGAACCCAATCCAACACAATGGTATTCCAGCTTTTTAAGGAATCGCCATACAGTTTTCCACAGTGGTTGTATCATTTTACAGTCCCACCAGCAGTGTATGAGAGGCCCTAACTCAAATTCTCACCAGTATCCATCCACCATTTTCTGTCTTGTTGAACTTTGCCATTAGTGCTGGGGTAAGATGGTATGTCACTGTTGTTTTGATTTGCATCTCTCTGATGGCTAATGATCATGAGCATTCCCTTCATGTATTTGCTGACCGCCTGAATATCCTCTTTGGTGAAGTGTCCATTCATGTCTTCTGCCCATTTTTTAATTGGATCGTTAATCTTTTTGTTGTTGAAGTGTTAAGAGTTTTCTATAAATTTCAGAGATACGTCCCTTGTCAGAAATGTAATTATCAACAAGTATGAATTTGTTGCTGTCATTTTGTTATATGCTTTTTTATGGTGTTGATTTCTTTGTTCCATATAATTTTCCGTGTTGAGCTCATTTTGTTTATGAATCGTGTTATCACTTCCTTCATTGCTATTGTTTTAGTATTTGCTCAGTATTTGTACTGGTCCCCTTTTTTATTTTGATGTGAAAGTCTATCATTTTTCTTTGAGGTTACCCTGTGATTTATAATTTTCTTCCCAAGTTTAGAACAGTCCATTCTGTCTTACAGTTGTCTTGACTTCCCTACCATTTAGAAGTTACATAACTACATAGTTTTTTCCCTCTTTTTGGTTTGTAGTTGTCTTCATTTGTCAATTAATGTCTCTAGTTCCCTGTTTACAGCTTATTTACTTTGGATACTTCCATAACTGGGTTGGTTTCTGGGTTATATCATCATGTGTGTTACTTGTCAGTTGTTGCTTGCTGTTGTTGGTTCTCTGTCCAAAGGTCTCCCATTAGCATCTCTTGTAAGGTTGGTTTGGTTTTCACAAATTCCCTTAATTTTAGCTTATCTAGAAATGAGTCAGGGCTGACTCGACGGCACATAACAACAACAACAACAACAACAACAAGAAATGTCCTAATTTCACCATCATATTTGAGGACTTTGCTGGGTATGTAATTCTTGGTTGGAAATTCTTCTCTTGCAGGGTTTTATATATACCATCCCATTGTCTTCTCCCCTGCACGGTTTCTGCCAAGAAATCCAAGCTTAGTCTTGTTGATTGTCCCTTGTAGGTTAACTTTTTGTTTTTCCCATGCTGCTTTAAGGATTCTTTGTCTTTGTTTTTGGTGAGTTTGATGATGCTATGTCTTAGTGATTTTCTTCTGGGGTCTATGCTCTTTGGGGTTCACTGGACTTCTTTAATGGACATATTCTCATCTTTCATCATACCAGAAAAATTCCCTTCCAACAAATCTTTGACAATTTTTTCTGTGGTTTGTCTCTTCCTGTTCTGGAATTCCAATGACACATAGGTTATTCCTATCCCACATAAACCTTAGGCTTTCTTCATTTTGTTTTGATCTTTTTTCTGATTGTTCCCTTTCCAGGGAAGTATTGAGGTATTTGCCTTCAATCTCACTAATTCTGTCTTCCATCAATTCAATTCTACTCCTTTGACTGTTCAATGAGTTATCTATTTCTGAAAATTTAGTATTAATCTTCTGGATTTCTGTCTGTAGATTTTGCATCCTTTCTAATTTTTCATTT
>NW_006921655.1:138865-144110 GCF_000298275.1 Orycteropus afer afer
TGTTTTCTTTGATCTGTCTCTCAATTCGTTGAAGGTACCTAAATGTAATTCTTTTGAATTTCTTATCAGGGAGTTCCAATGCTGTGCCTTCCTCAGGGATGTTTTTTGGGTCTGTATCCTGGTCTCTTGTTTATCCTACTTTATCTTGCTTCTTTGTGTGGTCTGTAAAACTCTGTTGTCTCCAAGGCATTGTGTCATTTTTGTATTTATATTTAATAGGTGACTGTATGTTGGAGTGATTTGCCCACGATTTTCATTTTCTTTGTTTTATTTGGATGTTATCTAAGCAAGCAAGGTACTGTGCTGTGCTCCTCCATTCACTAGCTGGCAGCTCTTCTACATTCACCACCTGTCTCCTTTCCCATTGTCTGCCTCCCATATGTCTTTGCCATCCTTGGCAAACAGAGCCTATTCTTAGGTCCTGTTTTTGTTCAGGTTTTTCCATTAGTTGGTGCCTAATCCACTTCTGTATAGTTCCTTTCAAAGCTCAGGGCTCCAGGATGATCTTCTGTATTTCTTTCCATTGGTTTCTCTTTTCTGTGTTGAAGAGGGTCTGTGAAGCTTGTCTGCCTATTCCACCAGCTTACCGGAAGTACACTTTGTATTCTTTACCACATTAATCCTGACAACAAGTCTAAGGTAAGTAATATCCCCACTGAACTGAGGAAAAGTGATAAGAATTTAAGTAACTTGCAAGAGGTACACAGAAAGTACTGGGGAAACATGAGTTTAAAAAAGATCAAGAATCAGAATGGCAAAAGACTTCTCAAAAGCAACATACTGGAAGCTAGAAGCAAGGTCTTCAAAAATTCTGAAGGAAGATTATTTCCAACCTGGAGTTCTATTATTCTACCTCCATGGATGGTAGAAGTGGTGTGTCTATAATGGGAGTCAGCTAACTACTAGATCTACTGTCTATATGCCCATCCATTTACGTATTAAATGAATAGCTGCTTCTGCAATACAATAGCACAGCACTGTGTTTGAAACAAACTCTAGAAAGTCTAAAATAATTTACCATCTCAACTTTAAAGAAAAAGTTTGCTGACCCTTAGCTGAGAACAATGATTAAGAGTTTGGATAAACTAAAAAAAACAAACTCACTGCCATGAAGTTGATTCCAACTCACTGTGACCCCCATCAGGTTTCCAAGGCTGTAAATCTTTACAGAAATAGACTGCTCCATATTTCTTCCATGAAGTAGCTGGTAGGTTCGAACTACTGACCTTTTGGTTAGCAGCCAAATCCCTTAACCACTACACCACCAGAGCTCTTTAAGAGTTTGGATATTGACTGAAAAATAAGGGTAAGAACACTACTAGGTATATATCCTAGAGAAGTAAGAGGCAGGCCATGAATAGATATATGCACACCCACGTTCATCGCACCACTATTCATAATAGCAAAGAGATGGAAACAACCTAAGTGCCCATCAACCAAGGAATGGAAAAATGAAGTGTGGTACATACACACAGTAGAATACGATGCAACCCTAAAGAATAATATAGAATCTACAAAACACCGAATAATGTGGATGAACTTGAAGGACATTGTGCTCAGTAAATTAAGTCAATCACAGAAAGGCAAAAATTGTATTAGTCCACTATTGTAAAAAGTAAAAAAATAAAAAAAGGTTTATACATGGAAGAAAAGTTTCTTTGTTGGTTATTACCAGGGATGGGAGGAGAGGGGAAGCTAAATTCCTAGATACAAAACCAAACCAAATCCACTGCCATCAAGTTGATTCTGACTCATAGCAACCCCCACTGGGTTTCCTATGTGCTAAATCTTTATGGAGGTAGATTGCCTGGTCTTCCTTCTGCAGAGTGGCTGGTGGGTTTGAACCACCAATCTTCTGGTTAGCACTCAAATGCTTTAGGCATTGCAAGAGGGAGGGAGAAGCTTTTGTTTCCAGGGCATTGAATTTAGGCTAATGGTGGTGGAATATTTTAGAAAAAGATAGCAATAATGGTGGCACAACATGAAAAATGTCTTCAATGTCCTGAGCTGTAAATGGAGAAGTTGTTATGTTGGCAAATGTCTTGTTGTGGATGTTTTCATCACAATAAAAGTTAAATAAATAAATAAATAAATAAGGGTAAGACTACAATTACTTACTTCCTGCTGTTTCAGGAATTCTGGAGAAAGCACCCAGAAAATATACAGTCGTCATTAAATTACTCAGAGAATAATTATAAAATGCATTTATTTTTCAGAGGTTTTGCCTCTTTCACTCTCTGGCTGCCTATCTTTTCAATGTTTTGCTACTCATTAGCACCTGCAATGAAGGGGAGTAGGGAAAAATGAAAATAGATGACATGCAAGCTGGTCAGTTTGGTTATGCCAGTGGTAAAATATTTATTAGGGGGAAAAAAATATTAAAAACCATTATGTTGTATTAGCAAAACAAAAGTTTTAAATACCTACAAAGTAATATGAGCCAACAAGTGGGATCAATCTGAAAAAATAAATAAAGGCATAGTGTCCAGATCCTGAGAGGAATAGTTCCTCCAGATGCGGGCTAGCTTGACTAAATCTAGAATAGTGTGTCCTGTTTTGGGCATTATACTTTCAGAGGACTGTAAGAGACTAGTAAGGGTGAGAATATGCAAAAAGTATGGTGTTTTATGGTGCTCTGGTGGCACTGTTAAAATGTTGAAAGCATTGGGCCATTTTAAGCAAAAAAGGTCAGTGGTTTGAACCCACCAGCTGCTCCATAGGAGAAAAAAAGACAATCTGCTTCCATAAAGATTTACAGCCTTGGAAACCCTATGGGGTAGTTCTACTCTGTCCTACAGTATCACTATGAGTTGGAATCTACTCAATGGCAATGGATTTTGGTGTAAGAAGCCCTGGATGAGCAACAGGTAAGCACTTAGCTGCCAACCAAAAGGCTGGTGGTTCAAATCCACCCAGCTGTTCTGCAGGGGACAAACCTGGCAATCGTCTTTGGTAAAGATGACAGCCTAGGAAACCCTAGGGGGCAGTTCTACACTGTCACATGGGGTCACTATGAGTCAGAAATAACTTGACAGCACCTGACAACAAGGCTAAAATAACTGGGAATTTTATTTTTATTTTTTTGTTTTAATTTTAATTAACTTTACTACCAGAAGGCTGGTGGTTCAAACCCACCAGCCACTCCTCAGAAGGAAGGTTGGGCATTCCTACTTCCGTAGTGATACTGCCTCGAAAACCCAAGGAGGGGTCGCTATGAGTCGGGGCCGACTCGATGGCAAATAACAACGACGACAACAATACTATTAAATATTAAATCCAACAAAAAGGAATGTTTCCACATTCTACTCACTCAACAATCAACAAATATATAAAGACAGGAACACAGAAAATAAACAGGTAACCAATAAATAAATAATGCAGTTTCAGATACTTACAATCTTACCACTGACCACAACTTTTTAATTCTTCCAAGTTTCCATACATGTGTATATTTTATATGTAAGTGTATTTTTTTCACAATTTAAGGTAGGGTCTATGCAATTTTTGGTTCTACTCTTTTCATTTAACATTGAGAATACATTTTCCACATTGGAACTTAGTATTTTTCATTTTTAATGCCATATTTTACTTAACATTCCTCTGTTCTTCAACACAAGCTGTGTCTAACCTTTCACTGGACATATAATAAAGGACCTGGGCAGAGGTGCTTTCCCTCTCCAGGGGAACTTGGGCAGGACAGGCAGTGAGCTGTTTGTTGGGTTTGTAGGAGGACACTGAAATTGACAGCAGAAGCCCAGAACACTGAGATTAAGATGCTTAAATAAGAAGGAGACAAGATATGTCCAATCACTCCAGGAAAAGATATGTCCAATCACTCCAGGAAAACTTCAGACAGAAAAAGAATTCTTGTTGAGGTGAGAGGACAGAATAGTACAGACATCTATTAAGCCCAGAACTATCTCAGATTCTGTGAAAGAGTATGCTGTAAGAAACTGAAAGCGTGAGGCTTGGAGGAGAAGCTAGTAGGAAATACAGTAGTTAAAGGACAGGGTCACCATTGATGATGCTAAAGGCATAATGAGGTCAGCTTTTAAAGGCACAAGGACACCAGCTGATGATGAAGGCCACTAGGCACTGGAGGAGAGGACAATACTGTCAATTCCAACAGAACCAACAAATGCACAGCCAAATAACAGTCAGAAGCTACTTAACAGTTTGTAGAGAAGGAAAGGATTTTGTGATACTCACTCCCCAAATCAGGGATGATTTTTATTATCATAGCCTGGAAATTTTAAGATGTGTGACTAGATCATGAAGATAATTTAAAGGGTCATTTGAAGGTTGTCATGGAAGCAGGACTAGACAACTGTAATCCATATGCTCCAGTGAGTCCTAAAATAGATTGACTGAAGTTTCTGAATGGAAGGGTTCATCTCAGTACAAGGAAAAACCTTCTGACTTCTAAAACTACCAAACAATAAAACAAGTTTTCTCACAAAGTGGTGAGCTCCATGTCACCAGATGGATTAAGCAAAAAGTGACTGATCAAAAATTAGATACGGGGCTTCCAGTAAGATGGAGAAGTAGGCAGACAAATGAACACAGACTCTCTTCAACAAAGAAAAGAGAAACCAATTGACAGAGATACAGAAGGTAATCCTGGAGTCCTGAACTTTGAAAGGAACTATACAGAAGTGGATTAGGCACCAACTACTGGAAAAACCTGAATGAAAATAGTGAGTACAGAGAGTGTCAAAGCTGCGGACTGTCAGCTACCCTGGCAGAACCAACAGCCTGAATATTTCCAAGTGATGTTGGGGCCTGAGAATTGACCTAAAGATCAGCCCTGGTCACCAAGGGCTGCAGAGATGACTGCACTGGTGCCCTGTGACCAGGAAGGGAAAGAGCAAGGAGGGAGACAACCTGAGCTGTTGACTTTCCGCTGTACGGAGGGCACAGCCATTTTGACTGTTTCCACACAACAGCCATTCTACATATTTCAAGTGACCGAGGGAGCAGCCATTTTGAATGTTTACAAGTGGCAGCCATTTTGGATATATAAAGTGACCGAGGGTGCAGCCAGTTTGAATCTTTACAAGTAGCAACAATTTTGGATTTTAAAGTGATAGTGTTCTCATTAGGATTCCAAGGACCTAGGAATAGGCTCTGTTTGTCACAGTCAGCAGGGACATACAAGAGGCTGACAACAGGAAAGGAGACAGGTGGTGAGTGTATAAGTGCTGTCAACTAGTGAACAGAGGAGCACAGCACAGTACCCTGCTTG
>NW_006921655.1:144870-145415 GCF_000298275.1 Orycteropus afer afer
ATCAAACTCACCAAAACCAAAGACAAAGAAAGAATCATGAGAGCAGCATGGGAAAAACAAAATGTTACCTACAAGGGGCAACCAATAAGACTAAGCTTGGATTTCTCACCAGAAACCATGCAGGCAAGAAGACAATTGGATGGTATATATAAAACCCTGAAAGAGAAAATTTTCCAACCAAGAATTACATACGCGGCAAAACTGCCCCTTAAATATGATGGTGAAATTAGGACACTTCCAGATAAGCAGAAATTAAGGGAATTTGTTAAAACCAGACCAACCTTACAAGAGATGCTGAAGGGAGCCCTTTGGACCAAGAAGCAAAAATAGCCAACAACAACTGACCATTAACGCACACGATGATATAACCCAGAAACCAACCCAGCTACGGAAGTATCCAAAGTAAATAAGCCTACAAGATTGTAAACAGGGAACCAGAGATATCAATTGACAACTGCAGTGTAGTAAATTATTTTGTGTGGCTTTTCTACCCATAAGTCTTTGTAAACTCCAAGGTGGGATTTGCTATGAGCAACTGAGGAGCT
>NW_006921655.1:145795-152199 GCF_000298275.1 Orycteropus afer afer
CTTCCCTAATAAACCCTGTAATCTGTGAGTTCTGTGTGGCCACTGCAGCGAATTATCAAACCCAGGAGAGAGGTGGTGGGTGCTTTGGGAGTAACGGTTGGTGAAAGGGCTGGAGGGAGGCAGCATGTTTGGCCTTGCAGTAATAGGCCTTGGGTTAGTGCTGGTAATCCTGTCTTCCTCTTGTGAGATTAGAGGAGGTCAGAACATGTGGCCTCCTTGCCGTTTCTGCAACAACTAAAAACCAAACACAGGGAAAAAACTGTCATTACAGAACTTCTAGATGGTAGGGAAGTCAAGACAAGTACAAGATAAAATGGACTGTTCTAAACTTGGGAAGAAAACTATGAATTACAAAGAAAAATGATAAACCTTTACATCAAATTAAAATAGAGGACCAGCACAAATATTTAGCAAATACTAAAACAACAGCAACCAAGAAAGTGATAACACGCTTCATAAACAAAACAAGCTCAGCATAGAAAATTATAAGGAACAAAGAAATCGACACCACGAGAAACCACGTAACAAAAACGACAGCAACAAATTCATATTTGCCTATAATTACATATCTGACAAGGGACTTAGCTCTAAGATTTACAGAAAACTCCAACACCTCAACAGCAAAGGGATTAACAATCCAACTGAAAAATGGGCAGAAAACATGAATAGACACTTCACCAAGAAGGATATTAAGGTGGCTAGCTAATACATGAAGAGACACTCACAATCATTGGCCATCAGAGAGATGCAAATCAAAACAACAAGGAGATACCATCTCACCCCAACACTGATGGCAAGGTTCAATGAGACAGAAAATAACAAATGCTGGTGGGGATGTGGAGAGATTGGGACACTCAAACACTGCTGGTGGGACTGTGAAGTGATACGAACACTGTGGAAAGCAATATGGCAATTCCTTGTTGTTGCTATTGTTGTTATGTGCCATCGAGTAGGACACAACTCACAGCAACCCCTCCTTGGATTTCCGACGCGATTATCACTATGGAAGTAGACTGCCCAACCTTCCTTACGAGGGGCGATTCCTTAGAAAACTGGAATTGGAGATAACAATTGACCCAGCAATCCCATTACTAGGTATATATCCTAGAGAGGTGAGAGCCAGGACAGGAACAGATACATACACATTCATGTTCACCACAGTACTATTTACAATAGCAAAAATATGGAAACAACCTACGTGCCCATCAGCGGAAGAAGGGATGACCAAACTATGGTACATACACGTGCTGGAGTGCTATGCAGCACTAAAGAATAATGTAGAATCTGCAAAACACTGTATAATATGGATGATCTTGGAGGATATTATGCTGAGTGAAATAAGTCAATCACAGAAGGACAAATATAGTATTAGTTCATTGTTGTGGAGGGTCAAGGAGAGGTTTATATATGGAGGGAAACTTTCTTTGTTGGTTGCCAGGGGTGGGAGGGGAAGGAAGGGAACATTGCCAAAAAAAAAAGCATTGACCTATGTCACTTTAGTTTTGTGTATTTCACTATACATAAATTATATTTCAATAAAATGCATTAAACAAAAAGAAAAAAAATTAGAGATACTAGATCGAGTGGTGAAAAAATGTGGAAAGAAACCCAGAATCTTTAAAAAAAAAAAAAAAAAGGGCTTACTGGTCTGATAGACTGGTGAAACCCCCAATACTATGGCCCCTTCAGGTCTGTAACTGAACTCGCTCCTGCGGTTTAACATTCAGCTAAACAACAGACAGGCCTACAGAGGTGAACAGTTACACCTAGGAGGTGCACTGTTTATAATCAACCATGAGAAACCAGAAGAGCAGCATCTGAGCAGGGCCAAAGATCAGAAAGCAAGAATGAATAGGAAAGGACACAGAGAAAAGGTAAACACAGGGAGGAAGCTGGAAGAGACCTGTTACATTGTAGGGACTGCAATCAGTATCATGAAACAAAATGTGTATGTACTGCCAAATAGAAAACGAACTTACTCTCTAAACTTTCACTCAAATCACAAAAAAGTTTTTTTTAAAAAAAGGGACTATCATTTGTGGCTTCTGTAAAAGAGAATCAGGATTTGATACTTTTGTTATTTACCAAATATCTTTTTTTTTTAATTTAGTTTTTGTTTTTATGAAAACTGTAGTTATAACACTCAGCTGCTCACCAAAAGGTGAGCAGTACTAACCCACCAGCCACTCTGGGAAAAAGATGAGGCAGTCTGCTTCCATAAAGATTTACAGGCTTGGAAACCCTACAGGGCAGTTCTACTCTATCCTACAGGGTTCGCTATGTGTTAGAACTCACTTGATGGCAGTAGGTTTGGTTTTGGTTTTGGTTTTGGTTTATACATGAACAGATTAAAGAGTTGATTAAGTACACAAGGCTTCTTACAAAAAAACAATGGTCTTCCACCTCCACAATTTCCCAATTCCCCAAGGCAAGAATTTTCAATTTTTGTGGATGAATCTTTTAGTACTTATCTCCATATCACTGTATGTTTTTTTCTTTTCTTTTCTTTTCTTTTTTTTCCCCCTAGTTTTAGACATTATCTATTAACTTCCCACTATGAGGATGAGAAGGAGCCCTAGTAGCATAGTACCTAAGCCATTAGACTGCTAACTAGAAGGCTGGCAGTTCAAAACAACCAGCCACTCCTCAGAAGGAATGTTGGGCAATCTGTTTCCATAGAAATACAACCTTGGAAACCCAAGGAGGGGTTGCTTGAAGGCAGTGACTTTGGTTTGTTGTATGAGGATGAGAATTTAGCTCTCCTTCCCCTCCCAACCCCCCTTCCATGTACACACTTCCCATCCACCAGTCTTCCCAGTTACCTTACTCATAGCAACCCCCACTGGGTTTCCAAGGTGGTAAATCTTTATGGAAATAGATGGTCCCATCTTCCTTCTATGGAACGGCTGGTGTTGTTGTTGTTATGTGCATCCAGTCGGACCTGACTCATAGCGACCCCTCCTTGGGTTTCCAAGGCAGTATCACTACGGAAGTAGATTGCCCCATCTTCCTTCCGAGGAGTGGCTGGTGGGTTTGAACTGCCAATCTTAGGGTTAGCAATCAAATGCCTTAGGCACTGTACCACCAGAGCTCCTAGATAAACACACGGGGTCTATGTAAATCCTATTCAGAGCTGAGCCATGTAGCATACCTATTAGTAAGGTAGGCTACACTATACAAAAACAAAAAACAAAAACCCACTGCCACCGAGTCAACTCCAACTCACAGCGACCTCCATCGGATTTTCAAGGCTGTAAATCTTTACTGAAGTAGTTTGCCTCATCTTCCTCCCATAGAGCAGCTGATGGGTTTGATCCACCAACCTTCTGGTTAGGAACCAAATGCCTTACTCACTATGCCACAAGAGCTCCTTAAACAGACCCTAGTATTAGTCCTAGTATTGGAATATTCAGGTGATCAAGCCCATCATCCTGGGACTCAGGTTGACAATAGTTCTGCCATCTTGAGCAAAAGGCTTCCAAGGTCACCTCAGATGTCCCATCCTAGCTAACAAGAAACCAAACCCACCGTCATTGAGTCAATTCCATGGCAACCCCTGTCGGGTTTCGAAAGCAGGAAATCTTTATAGAAGTAGAATGCCTCATCGTCCTTCCATGTAGCAGCTGGTGGGTTTGAACTGCCAACCTCATGGTTAGCAGTCAAATGTCTTAGGCACTGCACCACCAGAACTCCTGAGTTAGCCAGAAGAAGTAGACAAAAGAGGTGCACACAAGGAAGGTCAGGCCCACTTCTACTCACATTCCACTGGTCACATCAAACTGAAAATTTTGACTAGCTATGTGCCCAAAGGGAGTTCTGGTAGCAGAGTGCCTAGGCACTTGACTGCTAACCAGAAGCCTGGCGGTTCAAACCCACCAGCCACTCCTTGGAAGGAAGATGGGACAATCTACTTCCATAGTGATACTGCCTCAGAAACCCAAAGAGGAGTTGCTATGAGTCAGGTCCAACTCGACAGCACATAACAACAACAGCAACATGTGCCCAAAAGAGAGAGCAGATTTGAGTGTAGTTAGTAGTCTTTGCCACATATACTCTGATTATTTTTCCTCAAAATAGTGGGGAAAAAAATCATAAATGAACCTTAGAAACAACGTAGAGGAGGAGGAAAGAAAAGCTATAAGGGAAAATAAATCAATTAAATCTAAAGAAGGTTAATGAACATCTACCCAAAAAGGAAAGAAAGACAATTCATTCATTCAAGAAACATTTACTACTGTGGAGAAGAGTGGACAACCAAACTATGGTACATACACACAATGGAATACTATGCAACCCTAAAGAATAAAGCAGAATCTGCAAAATACTGCATAATGTGCATGAACTTGGAGGACATTATGCTGAGTGAAATAAGTCAATCACAGAAGGACAAATACTGTATTAGTCCCTTATTGTAAAAAGTCAAGGAAAGGTTTATACATGGAAGGAAATTTTCTTTGTTGGTTACAAGGGATGGAGGGGAGGAGAAGGAACACTGCTAGATAGGGAGAGACAAGTATTGATTTGCGTGAAGGGAAGGGCAATGTACCAAATGTGAGTGATTAACACGGTGGCACTGAGGAAGAGGAAGACAAAGTAAGGTGCATGGGAGGTACAGACAACAAAGATGAACCCTTTTGCACATACAGTACTGTGTTGTCAGTGATGGCAAACACTGATACACAGGTGGATAGATGGGTGGACAGGCTGAACAATCAGGTATGTCTGCATTGGATACAATGCAGGGGTTGCCGTGGAATTGACTCAATGACGGTGGGTTTGGTTTCTTGCTAGCTGGGATGGGACATCTGAGGTGACCTTGGAAGCCTTTTGCTCAAGATGGCAGAACTATTGTCAACCTGAGTCCCAGGATAATGGGCTTGATCACCTGAATATTCCAATACTAAGCAAGGGGGAGTGTGCCCATATGTGTAGGGTTGGCAGATGATATTTCTACAAGTGTATTTGTATGTTCTGTAAGAATGTCCAGATATATAGTAGAGCTGACAAGAGTCAAGGTTATAGTCACTTCTTGACGACACCCAGCTACCCAGAGAGAGCCAGGACTTGGACCTGTAGGTTCAGGACCATAGTCCCAGGGGATATCAAGCTCAACTGGCATAACATACTACACAAAAACATTGTTCTACATCCTACTTTGGTGAGTAGCAACTGGGATCTTAAAAGCTTGCAAGCAACCATCTAGATGCAACGATGGGTATTTCCTCATCCAGAAGAATGAAGAAAACCAAAGATGCATGGAAACAATTAGTCCAAGGGACTGGTACACCATGCAATCCTCAGCCTATATGACCATGACACCAGAAGGACTAAATGGTGCCTGGCTACCACTGTCAATCACTCAGAGAAGGATCTATGTAGGAGATCCTGGATAGAGTGGGAGAACAATGTGGAACAAAATTCAAAATTATACGTATATAAAGACCAGGTTTGCTGGTCTGATACAGCCTGGTGAAACCCTGAGACTATGGCCCCTAGTTGCCCTTCAGGTCTGGAAATGAAGTCCTGTGGCTTCCAGCCAAACAAAAGACCAGCATATGAGCTGAACATTTGCATCAGGTAGATATACTCCTTGGAGAGATCAACCATGGGAGAACAGAAAGGCCAGTGCATCCACAGCAAGACCATTCAGGAGGCAGGAATGCATGAGAGGGAAGGACACAGGGATGAAATAACTATGGGGAAGGAGTGGGAAAAGATCTGTTACATTGGGGAAATTGAAGTCAATGTCATGAGACAAAATGTGTATGAACTGCTGTATGGAAAATGAAATTGCTCTGTAAACTTTCACCCAAATCACAATAAAAAATTTTTTAAAAAAATTAAGAAAAGAAACATTTACTGTGCTTTTACTATGTACCAGGCTCCATGCTAAGTGCTAGGAAAACAACAAAAAACATACAGACTAAATGAAATGTGGTATCTCCAATTGGATACTGGTATAGAGTAAGGACATCAGTGGGAAAACCACGGAAATCCAAATAAGGTCTTTAGTTTACTTACGAGTAAGTTACCAATATTGGTTTCTTAGTTATGACAAGTACATCATGGTAATGTAAGATATTAATATTATCAAAAACTAGGTGAAGGGAAGGAACCTGAGCTATTCATTTCATTTACTAAAAAACAAAACTTGCACTTAAAATAAGTCTACATAGGGGGCTTCCGGCAAGATGGCGGACTAGGCAAAAGGATTGCAAACACCCTCTTCAACAAAGAAAAGGGAAACCAATTAACACAGACACAGAAGATAATCTTGGACCCTTGAGCCTTGAAGGGAAGGATACAGAATTGGACTAAACCCCAACTAGCAGAAGAATTTGCGTGAAAATACCAAAAAAAGGAGACATATGGAGCTGTGGTCTGACAGCAAACTGAGTGACCCT
>NW_006921655.1:154924-176661 GCF_000298275.1 Orycteropus afer afer
GAATTTACTCTGTAAATCTTCACCCAAATCAAAATAAAATTTAAAAAAATAAATATATAAAATAAGTCTAGATAGATTATAAATCAATGTTAAGTAGTAAATTGTTAGCATGTTAGAAATATTTATTTCATTCTCTGTGCTTATCTATATTCTTCACATCTTCTCAAATGAAAGCTACTTTTATCATTCAAAAACAAAAATAATCATTTTTAAGCTCATATTCATACACACATAAAATCTGTCCTCCAAGTTCTCTACACCACTCCCCTTTAGGTAAAAGAAGAAAAGATGTCCATTTTCTCTATAGAAGTGGAAGAATAAAACATTTGGATACAATGCAGTGGCAGAGTACCCTTCACATATAATTTTATCATATCAAACAATGAGACAGATCAATAGTACCCACTACCATCTAGTCGATTCCGACTCCTAACAACCCTATAGGACAGAGCAGAACTGCCCCCACAGTATTTCCAAGGCTGTAAATGTTTATAGAAACAGGATGTCCCATCTTTCTACCATGGAGCAGCTAGTGGGTTCAAACCACCACCCTTCTGGTTAGCAGCCAAATACTTTAACCACTACTCCACCAGAGTTTCAAAATCAGTAATATTTTATTGAAACTCAAAATGTTTAAATAATAGAAGAGGCAGAGCATCCAAGTCAAATTAAAATGTTGATAATTGATAAAAGATAACATTGAATCTAATTCTGAAAGTATAATCATGGGATTAAGAAATGCAAACTCCTTGTTTTACACCACAGTTTTTTGCATTTACTGATAAACTGCTTGTTATGATTAAATTCCTTTAAATCTTTCATTTCAGTTCCTCAACTAAACTGTCAGGGCCTCATGTACAGAAAGCCATCTATGTCATTTATTTCTTTTGTATGTCCCCCACAGAACCTCATACAGTGTTCAATACATGCCCAGGGATTGAATGACAAAATAATAAACCCTACTTTAGGCTCACAGACTGGAATCCTCACACCTACAATTCACACCATTCACCCTCCCTCTATGTAACAGTTTAAAGGACATTCTTGGGGTGAGTACCACTAATTCTACTAGATTTATTACACTGAGGTTCCTCTCCAGCAAACAGCTCAAAATACACGTGTAATTTTAAAATAGGATTCCTGACTACTGAGAAGGTGAGTGGGTAAGTGGGCAAGTAAGAATCTATTATAATAGCTCACCTCCAAAGAATAAGCATTATTCAATCCTGGAGATTATATAACAAGGAGTTTTCGTGACATACTGGGTTCAATTCACATAACAGGAAGAAACTAGCTTACAACATAATCATTTCAAAGGCATTATTTAATATTACATTATATAGAGGTTGCTCAGAAAATACCGAGCTCTCAAAAGCACAAAAAAAATCTAAGTGATGATGACTGTACAATAGTGTAAATATAAGTAATGCCACTAAATTTTATACTTTAAAATGGCAAATTTTGTCGGATATATTTTACCATATGTAGTGGTTATGTTTGTGTGTCAACTTGGCTAGGCCTGGTTGAGTGGCACAACAGCTGGATGAAATATTCCCCACGATGAGACTGGCAATCAACTCCACGGTGGAATCTACTGGGAGCAGTTGAGTAGCTGCCTTTGGGTATGTGGTCTGCTTCCAGTTTATAAGAAGCAGCTTTGGGAACAGTCTCTAGCTTATGGCACGCTTGGACTTTGCATATAGCCGAGTCATTGTTCAGCAGCCTGCCATGCTCTGCCAACCTTGAGACTTTCAGCAGACTTGAATTAATGGCCTGCCATGTGATTTGGTAATATTGGGACTGTGCCTTTTTACTTGTCAACCTTGGCCTTGGCAGCCTCAGCAGCCAGTAGCTGCCTGAGTAAAAGAAAAGCCTCTAGCTTCAGTGGACCGGGAGCTGGAGGCAGAGCTGAAGCCCAAGGTTGAGGGGCTTTTACCCAGCCCCTAGAGCCTGGCACTTTGAACTTGGACTTAAAGCCTCCAAATTGTAAGAATAAACTCCTGTTTGTTCAAGCCATCCCATCTGTGGTATATTCTTGTCAGAGCAGCACTAGGTAACCAGAACACCATAACAAAAAAAGAAAGAAATCTAAGTTAATCTATCCATGATTTCAATTGAGTCTCAGATCTTGCCAGTCCCATGTCTTTAATACATTTCCCAAGTACTGATGACATCCCAAAAGTACATTCCACATCCCTGGCCTTGACCCTGGTCCAGACTTGAATAGTCAACTGCATACTCAAATGAGTACTCCTCAGTATCTAGTCCAAAACAACATCATGTCCACTAATATCAAGTTGATTCTGACTCATAGCAACCATAATACAGCAAATTAGAATTGCCCCGTAGGGTTTCCAAGGCTGTAATTTCTTTACAGAAGCAAACTGCCCCATCTTTCTCCCACAGAGTGAAGTGACAGGTGGATTCAAACTGCCAACCTTTCCCTTAGCAGCTGAGCTGCTTTAACCACTGCACCATCAGGGCTCCTTGGTATCTAGTAGGTATCTCAAACTCAAACATATTCAACTAAACTCATTTCAAAGCTCAAATTAGCTTCTTCTAGTTGTCCATCTCAGTAAATGGCACTAGCTACTCTGGCCAAAAACCCTGGAATCATGTTTGACTCCTTTCTCTCACTTTCCACAGCTAATCCATTAGAAAATTCTATTGGCTTTACCTTCAAAACATATTCTCAATATGTCTTCTCACTGCCTTCAGCACTACCACCCTAGCACAAGTGATCATACGTCATTGTATCATTACAACTATATCTTAAATCATCTCCTGCTATCTCTTGGTTACTTTTAAAACATAAATGAGATATATCATTTTTCTGAATGAAACTATCTAATGGATCTCATTACATTTAAAATAAAAATCAAAGTCTTTATGGTCTACAAGGCTCTATAAAATCTGAGCCCTGACAACTTTCTAACCTTATTTCCTATGACTGACACCATTATTCTACTACCTATGAAATTCCCAGCACTCTCCAAACTCTACTACACCTGCCTTCTCGTACTTCCTGCTAAACCCCAAACTGATACCTGTCATAGAACCTTTGGATTAATATTCCCACTATTTGAAATGCTCCACATGTTGGGATGGTTAACTTCTTGTCATTCAGGTTTCAGCTCAAGTGTTACTACAGAAAAGTCTTTACCTAGCAACTTATCAGAAAGGACCACCAAACCCTTGCAAGTGGCCATCTAGATGCAACAATGAGGTCTCTCCTCATCTGGAGTAAAGAATGAAGAAAACCAAAGATGCATGGAAACAATTAGTCCAAGGGACTAGTGGACCATGCAAACCTCAGTCTATATGACCATGAGACCAAAAGAACTAGATAGTGCATAGTTACCACTGTCAACCACTTGGAAAGGGATCAGTGCAGGAGATCCTGGAAAGAGTGGGAGAAAAATATAGAACAAAACTCAAAATCATAAAAAAAGACCACCAGGCTTACTGGTCTGATAGAGACTGATGAAACCCCCAAGACTATGGT
The DNA here is from genome assembly GCF_000298275.1 of Orycteropus afer afer. Classification (NCBI taxonomy): domain Eukaryota; kingdom Metazoa; phylum Chordata; class Mammalia; order Tubulidentata; family Orycteropodidae; genus Orycteropus; species Orycteropus afer. The sequence goes on from NW_006921655.1 coordinate 158,430, forward strand.
CCCTACTCAACCTTCAGGTCTGGAATTGAATTCACTCCTGTGGCTTCCAGCCAAAAACAGACAGGCATATAAGGTGAACATTTACATCAGGTAGGTAGACTCCTTAGAATATTCAATCGTGGGAGATCAGGACGGTGGTATTCGCACAGGGAGACAGCTCCAAGAGCAGGAATGCATAAGAAAGGACACAGGGAAAAGGTAACCACAGGGAGTAAGTAGGAAAAGAGCTGTTACATTACAGGGATTGCAATCCATGTCATGAAACAAGATGTATATGAACTGCTGTACGGAAATGAATTTGCTCTGTAAACTTTCACCCAAATCACAATAGCAAATAAACAAATAATGGAGTAACAGCAAAATTTAAATTAAAAAAAAAAAAAAAAAACACCAAACCCACCACTGATATTCTCTATCCTTTTATACTATTTCTTCATAGCAATTTGGCAATACCTGAAATTATAAGGAGTTCTGGTGGTGTAGCGCCTAAGGCATTTGACTGCCAACCAGAAGGCTGGTGGTTCAAACCCATCAGCCACCCTTCGGAAGGAAGACTGGGCAATCTACTTCCGTAGTGATACCACCTCGGAAACCCAAGGAGGGGTCGCTATGAGTTGGATCCAACTCGATGGCAATGAGTTTGTTTTTTTTTAACCCCAGTCTAATCACATGCTTTCCAAAACATGTTTACTAGCTACAAGAGTTGCTGGGTGATACAAATGATTAATATGCTCCACTACTAACTGAAAAGAGGCCCAGAAGTACCTCAAAGAAAGGCCTGGGAATCCTTCAGAAAAATTAGCCATTGAAAACCCTATAGAACACAATTCTACTTTTACACACACATGTGGAGCTGCCACGACTCAACAACCAGCTACTGGTCAGTTACAAAAATGTTCTGGTGGTATAGTGGTTAAAACATTCAGCTAACCAAAAGTTTGGTGGTTCAAACCCACCATCCACTCTGCAGGAGAAAGATGAGGCAGTCTGCTCCCATATATATTTACAGCCTTGGAAATCATATGGGGCAGTTCTACTCTGTCCTATAGGGTCACCAGGGGTTGGAATTGACTTGATGGCAGTGGGTTTGGGTTAGTTACAAGGTACTACACTCTATGAAGACATATTTATTTAGCCAAAACTCTATTTTTGACATTTAAGACTTACAAATTTTTTTCTGTCATAAAAATTCTACAAAGACAGTTCTTAAATGAACATCTTTGCAAACTTACAAATTAGTCCCTTAATAAAGAACAGAAGCTATTTAATAAAAGGGTACACATTTTCAATGCTTTTAATAAGTATGGCCAAATGCCCTCCAAAAAGGATGTTCCACAGTAAATATCTACCAACAGCAATGTATGCAAATGTCAACTTCCCCACTCCTATGCCATTACCAAATATTATAATCTTATTACATCTTCACCAATCTGCCACACCAGGAAAAAAGAAAAAAAAGTTGTTTTACATGTGTTTAATATTTTTATCTTTATCCGTTATTTTTATTTCTGTGTGTGATCTACCCATTCATGTCTTTTGCCCATTTACTACATATTAAGATCATTAACCTTTTAGATCTATTATAGTGTGCAAAATTTTTTCCCCACAATTTGCCTGGTTTTGCTCATTAGATTCCCCTACTGTCTGGCACATAGTAAGTACTTAACAAACATGTTACATAATACTAAATGAATAAATTTTTTACCTTTATAGTGTCTGCTAACTAGAGGTTATATTATGCAATGCTATCAATCTTTCTTTTATGTGTGCCTTTATCTGCAGTCATGTATATTAGAACAGCTCATCCTGTTCACCCATTTTTTAAAGCAGTAACATTCTGATTTCATGTTTTATATTTAAATATTTAACCCACTTAATTTAATTTTGTTTAAATTTTCAAGAAATCTTTTATTTTTTTACCAAATGGTTGGCCAATTGTTCCAACATAATTTTAGAATCCTTTTCCCACTAATTTGAAATGCCACCTTTACAATACTAATAAAACCAAACCCATCACCGTTGTATAAATTCCAACTAATAGAAACTCTATAACATAGACTAGAACTGCCCCATAGGGTTTCCAAGGCTGTAATCTTTACGAAAGCAGACTGCCACATCTTTCTCCCACAGAGCAGCCAGTAGGTTTAAACCACTGAACTTTCAGAGAGCTTAACCACTATACCACCAGGGCTCCTTATAATACTAATAGCTATATATATTTCTAGATTTATCATTCTGTTCCACTGCTCTGTCTACACCAGAATTATCATAGCTTTATTTGCATATTTACTAGTACAAGCCCCCTAACACTGCATTTATCTCTTCCAAAGTTTTTCCTACTTTATAAGTTAATTTTTCCAAATGAATTTTAAAGTAATTTTGTTGCATTTTCAAAAGGAATTCTAGGTGCAATTATATAAAATTACCAACCATATGAACATCTGCAAATTAACCTGTCCTTGGCTTATTCCCTCATTAAAATGGAACCAACAGTACTTATCTCATCAGTTATGAGAACTAAATGAATTACCAAATACAAAGAACACTATACTGGAGGATGTTTAATTGGGTGGCATAGTGCCTAAGGCATTTGACTGTTAACCAAAAGGCTCGCAGTTCAAACCCCCCAGCCATTCCTCACAAGGAAGTCTGTGCAATCTACTTGCCTAGTAATACCGCCTCAGAAACCCAAGAAGGGGTAGCTATGAGTCGGAATAACTCCACGGCAGTAGGTTTGGTTTTTTTGGTTGTATTATTATGATTAGATGGACCCCTGATGGTGCTGTGGTTAAGCGCTCAGAGGTGAATGGAAAGGTGTGGAAAAAAGAAAAGGCAGTCTGTTTCCCTAAGATTTACAGCCTTGAAAATCAAATGGGCCAGTTCTACCCTGTCCTATAGGGTCCCTATGCATTTGGATTTGGGTATATTATTATGATTAGTCAACATTTCCCAGACTGTATTCCCACAAAATCTGAAGGCTCTTAAGGTGAATCAAACTTATCGTAAAACATAAGCAATGAAAAAGAAAATACATAATTTATGCCTGCCTCATTTCACCAAGATTTAAAACTTGGTAAAATGAAGAGTTGGAGCTGGAACATGGGAGCAGAGAACCATGAGAAACACCAAAGGCTGGTACATGGAGCCTCAAAAACTTCACAAAGATTTGCCCACCAGGTGGAGACTTCTAGGCCCTTCCAGTCAGCCTGGATGGGGTATTAGCAAGTCCCTTTTAATCAGTTGTTTCCTCATCTTCACAGTTATAACATTTACCCTTTAACTTCTTTCCAGAAAACACATAAGGACTGCGCCTCTAAAGGGCAGATTTTTTTCATAGTGGGTAGATCCAGATTATAAATGTTACTGATAAAAATGGATGTACATAACCAGATTGTTATAACAAATTATCTCCACCAGGTTTCCTACATCACTGAAAAAAACTGGACAGGGGTGATGGCAGGGACGTCACTGCATGGTTGTGGGTTTTTCTTTATATCTTTTTTTTTTTTTTTCAGGGATGGCACAGTCTTTCTCTAATAATTTTTTGTTGTTATGTGCATAAAAGTGGGATTATGTAGAAGTCATCTATCCAATACAGTATAGATGTGAGGGGCCTTAGACCAAGCCCCTCCACAGAATTAAAATATAACTGAGAAAATGGAGGTCGAGAGTGGCAATACGACCTGCTAACGGAACCCAGGTCTTCTAATTCCCAGACCACCGCTCATTCACCCCAAAAACAGCTTATTCCCCGACGCTAGCCCTGCTTCCAGAGGGAGGAGTCAGACCAGACCCTCAGAACACAGCAAAGAGGTTGGAAAACCACAGCAGGCGCAGCAAAAGACACGTGACTCGCCACGCCTCTTCCCTCCCACCCTCCCCCATCCCCGCGCCAGCAGCACGCGCTGCCAACCTCATCATGTGACCTTCACGCGGCCCCAGCGCTCCCCCTGCTAGGCGACTCTTTCCAGCAGCCATTTTGCCGAGAACGTGTCCTCAGTGCTCACAGAGGAGCAGGACTCCACGAAAACCCTTGGCCAGAATGTACAGGCCGCACACGCGCTTCGAAAAGAGCACTCAGGCTATCACCGCTGGGTCGAACCTCACTGAACACGTCGCACCCCGGGGCGCCGGGGAAGCCGTGGATGCGCCTCGGCCTGCTATTGGCGTGTGGTGTCCACGTGACATCATTCCTCCCCCTTCCTCCTTCCCCCTTCCCCACAAAAACACCCACACAGACTCTTAACACCTCGCAACAAGTACACGCCACTGGGCGCGTGGGAATGCACGGAGCGCGTGGCAACCAAAGCGCCTGCGCATACCTGCTAGGACAGACCGTAACTGGCCCACGCGCCGCGCCGCTCCGCTCACGGGTCCCGGAATCCTCGAGCTACCGGACCACCAGGCTAGTCATTGGCTGCCAGGTTTGGTCACGTGCAAATCTCAGGTCCGCCCCTAACCGCTAATCACCTGGCACCGTACTCGAAGCGGCTCCGAAAGTCGTTTGCACGCGGAGAAGAAGGGTAGTTAAGGGACAACCTTTACTCCTTTATGGAGTTGCATCCATAAAGGAAAAACGAGAAAACAGGGTCTCAAAACTAAGTAAGCTCACACCTACCGGTCTAACTTCGCATACCCCTTCCAGGAGCCGGGAACCATCGCCCTTGGGCGCTACCCAATGCACGCCGGGATATGCCTGGCGCCCCTCAGTGTGATGCAGAGCATGCCGGGAAAGGCACCTCACCGGATTTTTTGGCTCTCATTTCGTGGTCTTTGCTTTCATGTCCCCTTCAAAGCCTGCTCCTTGGGTTCCAAACGAGGTGATTTGGGTAATTGTGGGTGTGACTGGATGTAACAGGCACTTTCAAGCCCCATCCCCCACTTGTTCAGTCTGCGTGGTCTGGGGGAAATCGCTGAACCTCTCAATGGGGCAAGCATTTATTAAATGGCTGCTGAATGCCTTTGTGAATATTTCACAAAAACCCACAAAGATTTTTCCTACAATTTAGATACCATTCCTTCATTGTAAGTGGAAAAGAATGCTAATTTAAATACAACTTAATACAAGTCCTATTGAGAATAAAAATAATTAGAATTTCTCTGAGAAGACCAAACCTTTCTTAGTTAACGTATTATTACTGTTGGGGAAAAGGGAGGAGGGGAGGGGAGGAGAGACAGGGGCATTTTAAAGGGGCCAGGTTACAGTTTCTGGTTCTACCTAGTGCTAGCTATTTTATTGGAACCCAGAAAAACACCACCTACTAATGCTGAGAAAAGGTAGTCTTACATCAAACCGAGTTAAGTTTGTATTAACAGACAGAATACCTAATATTCAATCTCCAATGAAGCCCCCACTTAGTAACAGTTCATACCCCTTCTTTGAACTCCATTTCTCAGTGTTACTGATTCCAAAGCTATTTTAGTGTTCACAAAAGGTATCATTACATTTGGGGAAATTTAACTAGCACTGGTCAGACTCACAAGAGCTCTGATTTGTAGACTATAAATTACTAATTAATACTAAATGTATTAATTATAATGTGGTTACCAACCCAAATATATAGTGTTACCAATCTGCGCACTCTTTTCTGGTTTCAAGGTACTTACTTAATAAGCCTAACTATTTATCAAAAAATTGTTTTATGACTAGAAAAATCGAAAGACGATTGGATATTCCTATGTAATAAACCATTAATTATAAGCATATCTATGTTAAAGTTTACAAAACATGGCCATGTATTTTATTACATTTAACCTAACTTGACAAAAAAGTGCTATATTAATTTTATCTTCTTCTGTGTCCGTCTTGAGTAGAGATCTGGAAAATGTATTTTAACATGTTCTCCAGGCAGTTACTATGCACAATTAGGTTTGGGATCTGTTGGCTATAGTGGAAAAGTCTTGGCATTGAAGTTAGACGGATCTGCGGTCAACTTGAAGTTCTGTTACTGTACTGTAACATTGGACAAGTTTTTTAACTTTTAGATTCTCAGTTCCCTTAGTTGCAAATTGGAGCCAGTCATACCTAGTCTTTGAATTGCCGTGATAAAACTATTGAAAAGATCTGGAAATAGGAGGTGATCCATAAATATGAGTAGTAACGGCAAACGTTACATTTGAACCAGCATCCTGTACTGTGTCCATTACAGCTCACTCTTTAATTCTTTTATTTTTTCTCCACTGTTCTGTTTCTCCCCTAGACAGTGCTAGAGGCACACTGACAGATCCTTCCACTGCAGATCTTTTTTAGACTCCATGGTGACAATCGCCCATCTGTTGGTACATATCATTATACTATTTCCCTCCTGCATCTCAAGTTTTGTTGGGTTTTTTTTCCCTAAACATGTTAAAATCCACTGTAGACATTATTGCAGTAAAATAATGGTGCTTAGAGGGTGGACGAGATGGAGGGTGGAGAAAGCACCTGTACCTCCACTTCAAGGACATTAAAAAATGTTTATATTTAATATCTCAGAGTAAAGAGTAAAGAGGGTCTCAAAACTCACTCTTCCCTTCAGTTATACATCACAGTGTTTCAGATGCTCCCAGTCTCCTGGTAGTGGTTCTTTTTTCTCTCCTAGCTTCAGCATTCACGCCTAACAAAGGGAGGGTTTCACTTAGGCAGAGCTTCTCGGGGTGAGCAGCACCTTTGTCTTAAAAAAAAAAAAAAACCTACCATCAAGTTGATTCTGACTCTTAGTGACCTTATAGGACAGAGTAGAACTGCCCCCCAAGCATTGCCAAGGCTATAAATCTTTACAGAAGCAGACTGCCTCATCTTTCTTCCACAGAGCAGCTGGTAGGTTCAAACCACTGACCTCTTGGTTAGTAGCTGAATGCCTTAACTACTGTGCCACCAGAGCTCCTTTTGCCTTTGGTTTAAGGTTCTAAAATTCCTTTGATATTAGTACATCCTGAAGGGCCAGCATGTCAGGGCCTAATTCTTATTAACCATGTTCATAATATGTTAATTTTATAGGAATCTACAAAACCCAAAAACCCAATAAGCACACATGGCAATGTTTCTTTAAAAGTGTCCTATACATAGTGTATGACATCTGTGGTTTGGAGTTCTACTTTAAACACAGAAAATGGTACTCTCTTATCCTTTGCACTTTGCTTCTGGTAGTAGTACTTAATGAGAAGAAAATTATAAAGAAACTTAGGTTCTTTCCTCCTGATTCAGTTCCTAAACGTGTGATCTGGACAAGTTAAAGTTTGTAGATAAATGGAAGAATTTTGTATCTCTAGTTCCATGTACCATATAGGACTTTTGGCCCATCACATACCTATTCATTTTCACAAAAAAAAAAGGGGGGGGTATATTCCAATTGGAGAGGCAATATGAGTAAATATTACCATCAACAATGTTTCCACTCTTAACAAAAATTATTGAAAAGGAGATTTGGGCTTCTATGTAAAAAAAAAAAAAGGGGGCGCCACAGGGCTTCTATCTGGTTCATTTTGGTTCCACCCCCTGCTGATAATTTGCATTTCCACCACAGATACACTGAATCAGAATCCACATTTTAACATGATCCCTAGGTGATTCATAGGTGTATATATAATGTATGTCATTTGTGTTACTCCAGTGTGTATATAAGAATCACGCAGGAATCTGTAAGAATCATAGGATTTCTCAGGCTATAATCTTTATGAAGCAGATCTCAAGTCTTTTCTCCAATGGAGCCACTAGTAGTTTTGAACAGCCTATCCTTTCATTAGCAGTCAAATACTTAACCATTGAGCCACCAGGATTCATTATGACTTAATCTTCATACTGGAGATACAATCATGTTAACTTGATAGTATGATTGTATGAGAACTCTTAAGAGCATGTTACACTGAAAAACACTACATTTACTTGCACATATATTCTACAATTAAAATTACCCAAATAATAACTGCATGGTATGGAAAATTAGAGATGAGTTTATGTTTTAACACCAAACTCACTGCCATAAAGTTGATTCTGACTCATAGCGACCCCCTTTGTTTTTCTGAGGTGTTAAATCTTCACGGAAATAGATTGCCCAATCTTCCTTCCGCATAGTGGCTGCCAGCCTTCTGGTTAGCAGTCAAATGCCTTAGGCACTACGCCACCAGAGCTCCTTAACCAAGAGTAAACCAAAAAAACCAAACCTACTGCCATGGAGTCGGATCCAACTCATAGTGACCCTTCCTTGGATTTCCAATGCGGTATCACTGCAGTAGCAGATTGCCCAACCTTCCTTCCCAGGAGTGCCTGGTGGATTTGAACCACAGGCCTTCTGGTTAGCAGTCACATGCCTTAGGCACTACGCCACCAGAGCTCCTTAACCAAGGGTAAAGAGGCCCTTACAATTAACTCCTTCTTTTACTTCCAGAACACATCTTTCCCTCTCACTTCCTAAACTCCTCTACAAGTTCTTTCTCTACCAGTTGCTTAATTAAATGTTGGCTTCCTCTAAGTGCTAACTTTCCTACCATTCTGCAGTCATTCAATGTGCTTTCCATCATATTGATGCCTATGCCCTTGCACCCCTAGCATTTCTTCTCCAACTCTGTTTCTCTGAATCTCTAGACCTACATTAAAGAGATATCCATAAACATCTGAAACTTAATATATTTAAAGCCAAACTAATTACCTAGCCTTTCACCTTACACAACTACTCTTGCATTCCCATTATTGGGCAATGACACCATCATACCAATAAGTCTTCCAGGCTAGGAAACCTCAGTTATCTTAACTACTCCTTCTAATCTATTTCCGACATTCACTTAGCCACAAGGGTCTATTGCTTCTAATACATGAACATCCTTTAAACCAGCTCCCATTTTTTATTTTCACTATTGTGCTATTTCAATCCTTATCATCTCTATGAGATCCTACAAATATTTAAGTATTTTATTATAATAATGATAGCATGATGATATTAAATTCAGAATACTAAACCAGTGATCTATATTGTTTTGTAAAAGGTTTTTAACATCCTACACAATGAATGTTTTTAGTTAGAATGAGTGAAAAAAATAAAAAAGTAATACAAGCTAATGTATCCAATCATATATGACAGAAAGTTATAAAGTCTGTTAAGGTCTACACTGATATAATACTGAGTGCTGGAGAATATTAGTAGTAATACTAGAACTTGTTATAGTTGTTATTATTAAATATTTCTGGTTCTCCCAATTTCCAGGAACATAGTATGATTGCTCTTCCTTGTGCCCTTGAATGTAGGAGTAACTATATGATTTCCTTTGACAATGAAATATAAGTGGCATGTACCTCTGAGACCAAAACCAAAAACCTAACTCACTGCCACCATCAAGTTAGATCCAACTCATAGCGACCCCTCCTTGGGTTTCCGAGGCGGTATCACCACGGAAGTAGATTGCCCAACCTTCCTTCTGAGGACTGGCTGGTGGGTTTGAACCGCCAGCCTTCTGGTTAGCAGTCAAATGCCTTAGGCACTACACCACCAGAGCTTTAAATGCCAGTATACGATTCAGCCATTTTCTCTTTCTTTATGTAATGGTTACTAGCAATACTCCAACTGGTAGCCTGGTGACTACTCCATAAAACTTTGTTTTGTAAAGAGGAAGACATAGAGCAGATATCCTTCGTTGATCAATTAGCAGTGGATATGTAGTATAAGCAAGAAAAACTCATGTTATTTTAGCCACTGAGATATGACATTGTCAGGTACCACACACATAACCCAGCACAAACTGAGTAATTCAGAATTGGTGAAGTTGCTAGGATTCATCAAAATCTGTTCTGCTAAGCAAGACCCAATTCCCAACATCCAAGATGTGATAGAAATTCAGAAACATAGGAGAGTAAAAACCTCTAGCAGAAACAGGAGACAACTGGCTGAGGGTGGTATAAAAGACCCTGGAGAAAGAATGTTCATTGGAACTTTGCTTTTAATCTCCCCCCACTGTATAATCCATTCTCCATAGAGCAGCTGGAGTGATCTTTTAAAATATTGGTGAGATCTTAAAACTGGCTGTAGGTTTCACAATATACTTAAGGTAAAAATCCTCTCTTTACCTTGAGCTGTAAACCCTCACTGATCTGGCCATTGCCTACTAATCACTTAGTGGTGTGTACACCCTTATCAATATTAGCCCCACATTCTGGCCCTTACATTAGCTGTACCCCCAGCCTGTGATGAGATCCACTTGGATAGTTTCTTCTCAATTGTTCTAATCTGTTCAAGTGTCACTTTCTAAGAGAAATGTCTTATCTGACTACTCTATGAAATTAGACTTCCACCATTCACCAGCCATTTTATCACCTTGTTTTATTTTATGGCAGTTTTCACTATCTCAAATAAATTATTTTATTCCTTCCCATCTGCCTCCACCCAAGAGAATGTAAGCTCCTTGAGATACACGCCTCCTCTGGATTCTCAACATCTTGAGTAGTGCCTGGCACACAAAGACAGTGCAGCAAATATCTGTTGAATGAATGAAAGAATGAATATACAAACTAAGACTGACATTTCATATATAAGCATATCTTGTTTTATTGTGCATCACAGATACTGTATTTTTTTTTCCAAATTGAAGGTTTGTAGCAATCCTGTATTGAGTAAGTCTACGGGCAACATTTTTTCCAACAGTATGTGCTCACTTCCTGTCTGTGTGTCACATTTTGGGAATTGTCACAATATTTCAAACTTTTTCTTAATGCTATTACACATTTAATAGACTATAGTGTAAAGGTATCTTTTATATGTATTTGGGGAACCAAAAAATTCATGTGACTCTCTTTATTGTGATATCTGCTTTATTACAGTAGTCTGGAACCAACCCCACAATATCTGTGAGGTATGCCTGTACTCATTTAACACTTGAGTTTTATTGGATTTGGCTACATCCAATGATTACTAGTATTGAATGTGTGTGTGTATAAGTGAGAAAGAGAGATGTGATGGGCTCCAGGACTGACAAAATGTTACACTGAAAATCAATAGGTATGATTACTATTACTTGAACAACAGAAGCCAAATTTTTATTTTAATCTAAAAAAGAGAAAGTATTATACCTTATCTTGTCTATGTTATTCGCCCTAAGACCCTACGAATGAACTTTCTCCCTCACTCTCTCACTCACATATAAACACACCCCAAGATAGCATTTATTTTCTTCTTTGATTCAGCATCTCACTCAACTATTAACTTTTTATTGGCTTCTCTGTTTCCAGTCTCTCCTCTTACAATCCATCCTCCATACTGCTCCCAGAGTTGTCTTACTTTTCTAAAGCCCAGATCTCATTATATAATGCCTTCATTTGAAAACCTTTGGTAAAGTTCAATCCATCAACTTTTTCTTTTATGGTTAGTGCTAACTGTGTCTTGTTTAAGAAATCTTTGCAAACCCGAAGTTGTAAAGATTTTCTTCTGTAATTTTTGTTTCATTTGTGTGTGTCTGTGTGTGTGTTTTGCAGAAGTTTTATAGTTATAGCTTTCCATTTAGGTCTAATATCTATTTCAAATTAATTTTTGTGTATGGTGTGAGGTTGAGGTTCTTTTTTTTTTCCCCCATAAGGATATCAAGTTGCTCCAACACTATTTATTGAAAGAGTATCCTCTCCCCATTTCATTTCATTGGTACTTCTATTAGTTAGTTATTATTATTAGTTAGTTAGTGCTGAGTAACAAATTTCCTTGCCAGCCTCTTTACAGGGCTGCCTTATAACTTGATAGCTAGCTTTACCCATATTGAGTGATCCAACAGTATAAGATAGCCCCCTGATATGTGAGCCATAGTCTTATTTTTTAACCTAGTCCCAGAAGTGACATCCCATCCTAAAGGGAGATTACATGAAAGTATAAATACCAGGAGGTAGGCATTATTGGGAGCCATCTTAGAAGCTACCTACCACAGCACCTTTGTCAAAAATCAATTGAACCATATATGTTTGGATCTTTTCTAGGCTCCATTTTATACCATTGATTTATTTACCTATTCTTATACTAATACCACACTGCTTTGATTTCTGTAGCTCTGTAGAAATTCTTGAGGCCAGGTAGTATAAGCCTATCAACTTTATCTTTTTCAAAATTGTTCTGGCAATCTAGGTCTTTTACATTTCCATCTAAATTTTAGAATCAGCTTGTCAATTTCTACAACAACAACAAAAGAGGGCTAGAATTTTTATTGGAATTATATGAATAGCTGATGTCTTGATATTGAGTCTTCCAATCCATAAGCATGTAGTTACAATACATAGATCTGATAAAGGACAAATATCCAGAATATATAAAACAAAAAAACCAAACTCACTGCCGTCAAGTCAGATCCGACTCATAGTGACCCCTCCTTGGGTTTCTGAGGTAGTATCACTACTGAAGTAGATTGCCCAACCTTGCTTCTGAAGAGTGGCTGGTGGGTTTGAACCGCCAGCCTTCTGGTTAGCAGTCAAATGCCTCAGGCACTACGCCACCAGAGCTCCCATAGAATATATAAAGGACTCCTATAATTCAAGACAAAAAAACTTATTTTTTTTTTAATGGGCAAAAGATTTGAATTGACACTTTATAAAAAAAATCAACAAATGGCCAATAAACAATAAAAGATCCAAAGAGCAGGGTTTGCACAGGAAGATAGCTGGGGCAGAGGGGTGGCAAGAGTTCAGGGGAAGGAAGGCATGGGGAAGAGGTAACTGGGGAGGAAGTGGGAAGAGAGCTGTTATATTGTGGGGAATTGTAGTCAATGTCATGAAATAAAATGTGTATGAACTGCTGTATGGAAAATGAATTTGCTCTGTAAACTTTGACCCAAATCACATGTATAGGGTTGGCAGACAATGGTCCTATAAGTTTATGTGTATGATCTGAATTCCCAGGTATATAGTAGAGCTGACAAGAGGCAAGGTGGTAGTCACTGCTTGGTCACAGCCAGCTACCCAGAGGGACCAAGTAGTTGAACCTGTGGGCTCGGGGCCATAGTCACAGGGGACATCAAGCTCAATTGGCATAACATACTACACAAAACATTGTTTCACCTCCTACTTTGGCGAGTAGCAACTGGGATCTTAAAAGCTTGCAAGTTGCCATCTAGATGCAACAATGGTTCTCTCCTCGTCCAGAGTAAAGAAGAATGAAGAAAACCAAAAATTCATGGATACAATCAGTCCTAGCGACTGGTACACCATCCAATCTGCAACCTATACAACTATGAGACCAGAAGAACTAGATGGTGCCCGCCTACCAATGTCAACTACTTGGAAGGGGATCTATGTAGGAGATCCTGGATAGAGAGGAAGAACTATGTGGACAAACTCAAAATCATTTGGAGAAAAAGAAAAAAGGGGGAACCAGGTTTGCTGGTCTGATAGAGCCTGGTGGAACCACTGAGACTATGGCCCCTAGCTGCCCATCAGGTGTGGAACTGAACCCACACCTGTGGCTTCCAGCCAAACAAAAGATAGGCATATGAGGTGAACATTTACCTGAGGTAGATACACTCTTTGGAGAGAACAATCATGGGACAAAGAAGGGCTGCTTATGCACAGGGAGACAGCTCAGGGGGCAGGAGGGCATGGAGGGATGGACACAGGGAGGAGGTAATTATCAGGAGGAAGTGGGAGGGGAGCTGTTTCATTGTGGTAAATTGTAGTCAATGTCATAAGAAAAAGTGTATGTGAACTGCTTGTATGGAAAGTGAATTTGCTCTGTAAATCTTCACCCAAATCACAATAAAAAATAAATAAACAAAAAAAAAAAAAAACTTTCACCCAAATCACAATAAAAATTTAAAAAAAAGAAAAAGAAAAAGGTCCAGAATGCCATTAATTTTCAAGGAAATGCAAATTACAACCAAAATGAGATACCACTTCATACCTTCCAGAATGGTTAAAAACTTGAAAACAACAAATGTTGGCTAGGATACAAAACAACTGGAACTCATATACATTACTACTAGGAGTGTAAAATGGTGCAATCCTTTGAAAAAAGTTTGACAGTTTCTTATAAAGATTTACTATTATGTATATTCTCAACAAAAATAAATAAAACCTAAGGGGGGAGGGAAAAAAAAAAGATTTACTATGGCCCAGCAATTCCACTTCTAGGTATTTACTCAAGAGAAATTAAAACATACATTCACAGAAAAAGTGTTGTGCAATAATTTTTGTAACAGTTTTATTCATAAAACCCAAAAACTACAAGTAACCCAAATGTCCCTAAACAGATGAATGGATAACCAAACTGATTATCAATGGAATATTATTCAGTAACAAAAAGAAATGGACTCTAGTTACCCTTCAGGTTTGGAATTGCACTCACTCTCATGGCTTCTACCCAAACAATAGACAGGCATGAACATTTACAACAGGTAGATACACTCCTTAGAACGATCAATCATGGGAAAACAGAAGGGCGGTATTTGCACAGGGAGATCTCTCAGAAGGCAGGAATGCATAGGAAAGAAGGATACAGGGAAGAGGAGGTAGAAAGAGAACTGTTACATTGTGGAGAATTGCACTCAATGTCATGAAACAAAATGGGTATGAACTGCTGTATGGAAAATGAATTTGCTCTGGAAACTTTCACCCAACTTACAATAAAAGTTTAAAAAAAAATGAACTGTTGATATATGTAACAATATGGATGAATCTCAAAACACATGTTGAGCAAAAGAAGCCGGACATAAAATACACAATATGATTCCGCTTATATGACATGCTAGACCAGACAAAACTAATTTATGATGTGGTAGAATAAAGATCGTCCGCATTCTTTGTAACTCTCTCCAATGAGAAGTGGGATTTATTTTTTCATCTCCTTGAATTTGGACTTGATTGCAGATGCTCTGATAAGTAGAATACAGCACAAGTGAATGCGTATCAGTTTTGGGTCTAACCTTTGAAAAGACCAGCAGCTTCTATTTCTCTTTCCCAGAACCCAGCCACCATTATGTAAGGAAGCTCAGTCATGTGGAAGAGAATTGAAGTTCCAACTGACAGTTCTACCTGAGCTTTCAACCAAGAACTAACCCCAACTTACTATGTGAATGAGCCATCTTGAAGTAGATCTTCCGTCCCCAATCAAGCCTTCCCAGCTGATGTTGTTGTTGTTGTTATGTGCCATCAGTCAGACCTGACTCATAGCGACCCCTCCTTGGGTTTCCGAGGCAGTATCACTATGGAAGTAGATTGCCCAATCTTCCTTCTGAGGAGTGGCTGGTGGGTTTGAACCACCAGCCTTCTGGTTAGTAATCAAATGCCTTAGGCACTATGCTACCAGAGCTTCCCAAGAGATGGCCCATCTACCTAGCAGGGAGCGGCCGGTGGGTTTGAACCGCCAGCCTTGGGTGTGGCAGCTGACTGCCCGAGGCCCTGAGGCCATCCCCGGGGGCCTCACCAAACCAAGCCAAACCCAAATCACTGCCATCCAGTTGATTCTGACCCATAGCAACGCTATAGTGCAAGGTAGAACTGCCGCATAGAATTTCCTAGACTATAAATCTTAACGGAACCAGACTGCCTCATCTTTCTCCCACAGAGTGGCTAGTAGGTTCAAACTGCCAACCTTTGCTTTGTAGCTGAATGCTTTAACCACTCACAGCAGAGACAAATTGATTCCACTAAGCTCTGAAAAAAATTATACATTTTTTTGTTTTAAGCCGTTAGGTTTGGAGTGGTTTTACATATCGTTATGGAATAAATTGTGTCTCCCTAAAAAAAGTTAGGGTGAAATCCTAAACCCCTCCCACCTATGAATGTGACCTTGTTTGGGAGTTTCTTTGGTTATTTTAATGGCGTCATACTAGAATAGAATGGGTTCTAAATTCAATTATTTCTGAGAAGTTTATTATAAAAAGAGGATAATAGGCATAGATATGCATGGGGAAGACAGACACCATATCACAATGGAGACAGATACATCTACAAGCCCTAGGACACCAAGGATTGTCAGCAGCTACTAGAAGCTGAAAGACAGAAGGACTTTCCCCTAGAGCCAATGTTCTGAATTAGAATTCTACCATCCTGAACTGTGAGACAATCAGTTTCTGTTCTTTAAAGTCACCCTCTTGTAACATTTTCTTGTTAGGGCAGCACTAGAAAACTAAGACATATATCAACAGATAACCAAAATATATGGTAATAGAAATTACATCAGCAGTTATCCAGGGTTGGGAAAAAGGTATCAGCTGCCAAGGGGTACATGGAAACTTTCAAGGGTGATGGAAATATCTTGATAGGGTAGGAGTTATAAAGATGTATACATTTATCAAAACTCTTTGAATTATAGGCTTAAAATCTATATATCATAATGCATATCAATTAAACCAAAAACCAAACCAAACTCACTGCTGCCGAGTCGCATCTGACTCATAGCGACCCCTCCTTGGGTTTCTAAGGTAGTATCACTATGGAAGTTGATTACCCAACCTTCCTTCCAAGGAGTGGCTGGTGGGTTTGAACCACCAGCCCTCTGGTTAGTAGTCAAATGCCTTGGGCACTACACCACCAGAGCCCCTAATGTATATCGATTATACCTCAATAAGGTTGATTAGTATTGAATAAGTATGGGGAAAGGATACAACCCTGGTGCACATTTTTCCTGATTTTACACCATTCAGTGTCCCCTTGTTCTATTCAAGCAACTGCCTCTTGGTCTATATACAGTTTCCTCACGAGCACAATGAAGGGCTTTGGAATTCCCATTCATCCCAATGTTATCCATAATTTGTTATGATCCACACAGTTGAATGCCTTTGCAAAGTCAATAAAACACAGTAAACATCTTTTTGGTATTCTTGGCTTTCAGCCAAGATCCATCTGGCATCAGCAATGATATCCCCTATTCCATACCCTCTTCTGAACCTGGCTTGTATTTCTGGAAGTTCCCTGTCAATATTACTGCTGCAACCATTTTTTTAATTATCTTCAGTACAATTTTACTTTCAAGTGATATTAATGATATTGTTCGATAATTTCCATGTGCCCCTTGGCAGCTGATACCTTTCTCCCAACCCTGGATAACTGCTGATGTAATTTCTATTACCATATATTTTGGTTATCTGTTGATATATGTCTTAGTTTTCTAGTGCTGCCCTAACAAGAAAATGCTACAAGAGGGTGACTTTAAAGAACAGAAACATCTATTGAGTCACCTTTCCTTGGTATGGGCACAAATATGGATCTCTTCGGTCAGTTAGCCAAGTAGCTGTCTTCCAAATTTCTTGGCATAAACAAGTGAGTGCCTCTAGTGCTGCACCCATTTGTTGAAACATCTCAATGGGTATTCCATAAATTCCTAGAGCCTTGTGTTTTGCCAGTTCCTTCAGTGCAGCTTGGATTTCTTCCTTCAATACCATTGGCTCTTGATCATACGCTACCTCTTGAAATGGTTGAATGTCAACCAATTCTTTCTGGTACACAGTGACTCTGTGTATTTCTTCCATCTTCTAGATGAAGAAGAACATGGCATCAGGATTGGAGGAAGACTAATTAACAACTTGTGATATGCAGATGACACAACCTTGGTTGCTGAAAGTGAAGAGGACTTGAAGCACTTACTGATGAAGATCAAAGACTATAGCCTTCAGTATGGATTACACCTCAACATAAAGAAAACAAAAATCCTTACAACTGGACCAATAGGCAACATCATATAAATGGAGAAAAGATTGAAGTTGTCAAAAAAATTCATACTACTTGGTTCCACAATCAACACCAATGGAAGCAGCTGTCAAGACATCAGACAATATATTACACTAGGCAAATTCATTACAAAAGACCTCTCTTAAGTGTTAAAGAGCAAAGATGTCACTTTGAATTCTAGGGTGCACCCAAGGCATGGTATTTTCAATCACCTCATATGCATATGAAAGCTGGACAATGAATAAAGAAGACCAAAAAGAATTGATGCATGAACAAATCTGTCTTAGAAGCAGTACAGCTGGAATGCTCATTAGAAGCAAAAATGGCCTACATGGTCATGTATCAGAAGGGATCATTTCCTGGAGAAGGATATCATGCTTGGTAGAGGGTCAGCAAAAACAAGAAAGATTGACAGAGTGGCTGTGACCGTGGGCTCAAGCATAATAAATATTGTGAAACAGTGCACAACCAGCAGTGTTTCGTTCTGTTGTACATAGGGTCTCTATGAGTTGGAGCCAACTCAAAGGCATTTAACAATAACAACAAAGTTGATTTTAAAAAATGGGGGAAAATAGCAAGCTGCCATCTAGGTGCAACGATGGGTCTCTCCTCATCCAGAGCAAAGAAGAA
>NW_006921655.1:177272-181023 GCF_000298275.1 Orycteropus afer afer
AAAAAGTTTTAATAACTCTCCATTAACTAGAGAATAAAGATTAAACTCCTCAGCTCCTTGGGAGACTCTTCACAAAGTAGCCCCAGCCTGAGTTCCCAGGCTTCAAACTAAAGCTAAACAAAATTATTTGCAGTTCCACATGGACACAGGCTTCTTGAGGTTGTTCTGTCTTCCTGGCATGTCACTCCCTCTGATTTCAGACTGCTGAAATCCCAATCATCCCATGACGCCCACTTTTACCCACCTCTGTGCTGACAGTCTTAGTCACCACCTCCTCTGGCTAGCAGAACACTTTGTGAATACTTTTTATTATAATGCTTTATCACATTGTAAATTTTTATAACACGTGTCTCCTCTCCTTGACTAGGTCCTTACTTCTTTCTGAAAAGGGACAAATCCTTTGTAAAACCATAATCTAAGTGCCTGGAAGGTTATACATACTCAGTAAGTGGTGAGCAGATTACACAGGGTTTCCTTTTGCTCTTAGGCCTCTATCTACTGTCATCCTTTGCCATGGGCTTTTCTCTGTTTCTATGACACCCTTTTGGTAGTCCCTGAAGGCTCACTCAATCCCATGGCTGCAATCACTTCCTTATCTACAATATCAACAAATGTTTACCAAATATACTCAGAACACTATACTAAAGGCTGTAATATAAGGTTTTACAAAAGAATCCACAGGATTTGAGGATTTAAATAATACTGAACATTGGAGTCAAAGCAGCAAAAAAGAGTCAAATGCCTTCAGTGCACTGAGGCTGTATGAGTGAGGAAGCATATCAAATTCAAATGTGTAAGTGTGAAGGAGGAATTGGTTTGGGGAGAAAATAAATGAATTTTGTCTTAGCCATGTTAGCTGTCATATCATAACATTCAAGTGATACAGAGATGTAGAATTTTCATCATTTATTGAATGTCTCCAAAATATATATATATAGTTTTTGCCCCCATGAGACTTATTGGGATGAGAGACATTAATCAAAAAATTCCAAAAATAAATACAAGTTACAATTTATAACAAGTGCTGCAAAAAGGCACATATTTCTATGAAAGTATATAGTAGTAGAAATTTATCCACTCAAGGAAATTGGCATTGAGAGTTGAAGGAAGAGTAGACAGTGACTGGGAGATAGGAGAGAAAAGGTTTGATAGAATAACAGCATGTGTAAAAGTCTGTCAAAAAGTAGATTATTAGTTCCCAGGGTCTTGGGGTAGAAAGGAGATAGAGAATGCCTGCTAATGGGTATGAAATTTCTTTCTGGGGTGATGCAAATGTTCTATAATTAGACAGTGATGAAAGTTGTACAACTTTGTGAATATACTGAAAACAACCAAATACTATACTTTATCCAAAACCAAACCACTGCCATCAAGTTGATTCCAACTCATAGCAACCCCCACTGGGTTTCCAAGGCTGTAAATCTTTATGAAAGTAGATTGCCTCATCTTCTTCCTCCCATGGAGCAGCTAGTGAGTTTGAACCACTGACCTTCCAGTTAGCAACAAAACGCCTTACCCACTACACCACAAGAGCTCCTCTGTATACTTTAGAAGAATGAATTTTATATGGGTTCAAACTACTGATCTTTGGGTTAGCAGCCAAGCTATTAACCAAGGGTGAATTTTATAGTGTATGGATTATATCTCAATTTTAAAAAGAAAAGGAATAAGAAGAAAGAAAGAATAAGGATAAATGCAAGTCTGGCAGGGGGGCATAAAACAACCTATGTCAGGCATAAGGACCGTCGCTGGTGGTGCAGATGATCAGTGGTTAATTGGTTGGCTGCTAACCAAAAGGTTAGCCGTTTGAACCTACCAGCCATTCTGCTGGAGCAAGATGTAGCAGTCTCCTTCTTAGAGATTTACAGCCTCGGAAACTGTATGGTGTAGTTCTACCCTGTCCTATAAAGTCACTATGAGTCACAAATGAGTGGGTTTGGGTTTTGTTTTGTTTTGTTTTGTGTATGTCAGGTCATAGCACCCTCAAGAAACTGAAAGGAGGCCAGTGTGGCCCAAGTATACAGTGAGGCCAAGCCTGATACATGATGAGACTGAAAAGGTGAAAGTACAAAGAACAATGAAGGATGAATGGTTAAGCCATACATAGAGAAATAAGGGCAAGGCACAATGGAAAATATCAAAAAGTAAGAGTATAGAGACAGATCAAAAGGTTACACATCAAACCTTCCTCCATGAGGAGTGGGAAGAAAGAAATGGAGCCTGTAAGAATGTTAGACAAAGAGGCCATGAGGGATGGGTGGAGAAGTAACACAACAGACTATCACAGGCTGTCAAACCACAAAAAAACAAACTCCCTGCCATCGGGTCGATTGCAACTCACAGCAACCCCTATCAGTTTTCCAAGATGGTAAAACTTCACAGAAGTAGATTGCCTAGTCTTCTTTCTGCAGAGTGGCTGGTGGGTTTAGAACTGGCAACCTTCATGGTTAGCAGTCCAATGCCTTAAGCACTATGTCACCAGAGCTCCTTTTAACACAGGCTAACCAGAAGGCTAGAGGTTCAAACTCACCAGCCACTCCTCGGAAGGAAGGTTGGGCAATCTACTTCTGTAGTGATACCACCTCAGAAACCCAAGTAGGGGTTGCTGTGAGTCAGCTCTGACTCAACGGCAGTGGGTTTGGTTTGGTTTTGGTTATAGTTAAGGTTATGTGTCAATTTGGCTGGGCCTTGTTTTCAGTGACTGGGCAGATGGATATAGTTATTCCACATGATGAGACTGGTAATCAACTCCATGTTGGAATCTACTGGAGCAGCTGAGTAGTTGCCTTGAGTATGTGGTCTGCTTCCACTATATAAGAAGACAGCTTTGAAAAAGGTCTCTGAGCTTTTTGGCATGCTTGGACCCTGCATGTAGCCGAGTCGTCATTCAGCAGCCTCCCAATGTTGCCTGCTGATCTTGGGACTTGGGACTGTTTCTTGACTTGAACTAGTGGCCTGCCATATTGCTTGATAATTTTGGGACTGTGCCATTTTACTCATCATCCTTGGCTTTGTCAGCCTCAGCAACCAGCAGCTGTCTGAATCAAGAGAAGCCACCAGCTTTAGTGAGCCAGGAGCAAGAGGCAGAGCTGAAGCCCAAGGTTAAGGGGCCTTCACCCAGCCCCTGGAGCTGGCACTTTGAACTCAGACTTATAGCCTCCCAAACTGTGAGAGAATAAATCCCTGTTTGTTAAAACTATCCACTTGTGGTATTCTCTGTTAGAGCAGCACTAGAGAACCAAAACACAGGCCAAGAGGGAAAAAAGATTTTTCATAGCAGAAAATGATTGGCAATATTTACCACTGCAGAGGTGGATAGATGGGTGGACAGGCTGAACAATCAGGTATGTCTAGGCAGGGGGGAATGTGTTCATGACCATACACAGGGTTGGCAGATGATGTTTCTATAAATGTATTTGTATGTTCTGTAAGAATGTCCAGATATACAGTAGAGCTGACAAGGGACAAGGTTGTGGTAACTTCTTGGCCACAGCCAGCTATGCAGAGGAAGCAAGTAGTTGGACCTGTGGGCTTGGGACCATGGTTGCAGGGGACATCAAGCTCAATTGGCATGCATGACATACTACACAAAAAACATTGTTCTAAGGTTGGCAAAGATGGTGGACTAGGGAGAAAAACTGCACAGACCCTCTTCAACAAAGAAAAGGGAAACCAATTAACACAGATACAGAAGATAATCCTGGACCCCTGAGCCTTGAAGAGAAGGATATAGAAGTGGACTAAACCCCAA
>NW_006921655.1:198208-203808 GCF_000298275.1 Orycteropus afer afer
ACACACACACACACACACACACACACCAGATTTGCTGGTCTGATAGAGACTGGTGAAACCCCTGATACTATGGCCCTTAGCTGCCCTTCAGGACTTAAATTGAACTCACTGCTGTGGCTTCCAGTCAAATAAAAGACCTGCATATGGGCTGAACATTTACATCAGGTAGATACACTCCTTAGAGAGATCAATCATGGGAGAATAGAAAGGCAGTGTATGCACAGCGAGACCACTCAGAAGGCAGGAGTGTATGGGAGGGAAGGACACAGGTAAGAGGTAACTATGAGGAGGAAGTGGGAAGAGAGCTGCTACATTGTGAAAAATGGCAGTCAATGTCATGAGACAAAGTGTGTATGAACTGCTGTATAGGAAATGAATTTGTTCTGTAAATTGTCACCCAAATCACAATAAAGATTTTTTTTTAAAAAAAAATTACCACTGCAAAGAGACTAAAGAGAACAGAAATCAAGAAAAGTCCTTTGAATGTGGAGATGGATGACCATGTGGGAGTGAGGGTTGGGGAAAATAGCCAGATGGCAAAGAAATAATGAGAAAATGAGTCATGAAGACATGGAGCTGCACATGGCACTTGGCAGTGAAAAGAGGAGGAAAACTGGGACAGTAGCTTAAAGAGAGTGGGGTCATATGGAGGCCTTTTTCAAAATAAGAGAGACCTGAGCAAGTATTAGAAGAGAAAAAGGAGCCAGGAAAAAGGAACAAGTTTTAAATGTGAGAGAGGAAATAATTCATGCAACCAGTTTCCCTGAGGAGATAGGAAAGGATGGAATCAAGATACAATTAGATTTAGTGTGGCAGTTAAGATGGTATGTCAGTTCGGCTGGGCTGTGCTTCTGAGTGGGTTAGCAGCTACAAGTTACTTCCTATGATGAGATTGTAATCTCCTCCATGGTGGAATCTGCTGTGAGACATTTATCAGTGGAAAGGGAGGTGCCTTTGAGGTATGGCCTGCTTCCAGGATATAAGGAGAAATTTTGGAAAATGTCTCTAGCTTTTGGCACATTTGGGTCCTGCATTTGACCAAGTCTTCATCTCCAGTTCCTGGACTTGAACCAGTGGTCTGCAGTGTTGCCTACCAGTCTTGGGATTGTTCTTGGACTTAAACCTGCCATTTTGCCTGCTGATCTTGAGATTGTGCCATTTCACTTGCCGACCTTGGGTTTGTCAGCCTCAACAGCCAGCAGCTCCCTGAGTTAAAAGATGCCTCTTGCTCCAGTGTATCCGGAGTAAGAGACAGAACTGAAGCCCAAGTTCAGGGGGCCTTCACCCAGCCCCTAGAGCCAGCACTCTGACTTCTAGCCTCCTAAACTGTATGAGAATAAATTCCGGTTTATTAAAGCCGTCCACTTGTGATATTTCTGTTATAGCATCACTAGAGAACCAAGACACATAGAACATAAGACAGTTTTGTTTGTTTGTTTTTCTCTGAGGTAGGAAGAGGGAAGACATGATGGGTAGTGGTGAAAATACTTGTTAGGTGGAGAGGAGTTTGGAAATGAAGTTCACGTCATTGGCCTCTGTCTTCTCAGTGAGAGCTAACATTACTGAGCATTTAACCATGGTACTGGCCTAAACAATTTTTATATATTAACTCCTTTGGAATTCTCACAACCACCTCATAAGGAAGGTACTATTGCTATCTCCATTCTACAATTAAGGAAACAGAGTCACTGAGAAATAAAATAACTTTACCAAGGTCATACAACTAGTAAATGGTAAGCAGTACCAGTTGTTGTCATAGCCACTGTGACTCATGGCGACCCCACGTGTGTCAGAGTAGAATGGCTTCATAGAGTTTTCAATGGCTGCATTTCAGGAAGTAGATCACCAAGGCTTTCTTCTGAGATGCCTCTGGGTCAACACGAACCTCCAGCCTTTCGGCTAGCAGCTGAGTACATTTATTTTGCACCACCAGGGACTCCTAGTAAATGGTGAAGCCCATACTTCTACCAGTAATGTGGCGAGGGGGTGAGGTGATTTGCCAAGAGTAAGAGAAGTAGTAGGGTATATCTTGAGTTAGTCTTTTCTGACATATAAAAGAGATTAAACAAGCAATTAAGTTTAGGGAAAAGAGATGCCAAGCCCCATGAAGACTGCCCAGGAGCAGAAGATCAAAAAAGACCAGGGCCTTCCTCCACAGCTGACAGAGAGAGAAAGCTTTCTCCTAGAGTTGGCACCCTGAATTCAGACTTCTAGCCTCCTCAAGTATGAGAAAATAAATTTCTGTTTGTTAAATTAAAAAAAAAAAAAAAAAAGAGTAAAACAAGAACAAAGTAGTGGGAAAAGAAGGAGAAAAGGGAACTGGGGACTTGGAAAAAAGAAAAATATTTAGAATTACCAAAGTGAAAAATATGCTGCTGAGGATGCAATTAAAGTAAGACCTCTTCCAGGAAACTAGATGAATGGGACCTTCTAAAAGTTAAATGTTTATGTGCTTCCAAACACTTTACCAAAAGAGTCAAAAGAGAACCTACAGATTAGGAAAAACTCTTTGGCAATGACATATCTGACAAGGGATTTATCTCTAGAATTTATAGAAAACTCCAACACCACAATTACAAAAAGACAAATAATCCAGTTAAAAAATGGGCAGAAGACATGAAGAGACACTTCACCAAGGAGGATATTCAGGCAACCAACAAATATATGAAGAAATGCTCAAGATCATTAGCTACTAGAGAGATGCAAATCAAAACAACAATGAGATATCATCTAGCTCCAGCACTAGTAGCAAAGTTCAACAAGACAGAAAATAACAAATGCTGGTGAGGATGTGGAGAGATTGGGACTCTCATACACTGCTGGTGGGACTATAAAATGGTACAACCACTGTGGAAAGCAGTATGGTGATTCCTTAAAAAGTTGGAATTAGAAATACCAGCCATTCCATTACTAGGTATATATCCTAAAGAAGAGAGAGCCATGACAAGAACAGACATATGCATACCCATGTTCATCACAGCAATATTTACAATAGCCAAAAAATGGAAACAACCTAGATGTCCATCAATTGAGGAATGGATAACCAAAACTATGGTACATAAAGACAATGGAATACTGTTGTTGTTACATGCCATCAAGTCAGCCCCGACTCATAGTGACCCCTCCTTGGGTTTCTGAGGTGGTATCACTATGGAAATAGATTGCCCTACCTTCTGAGGAGTGGCTGGTGGGTTTGAACCACCAGCCTTCTGATTAGCAGTCAAATGCCTTAGGCACTATGCTACCATAGCTCCCAAAGGGAAGGGCAACGTACCAAATGTTAGTGATCAACATGGTGGCATTGAGGAAGAGAAAGATAGAGAGAGATACATGGGAGGTACAGACAACAAAGATGAACCCTTTTGCAATACAGTACTGCGTTGTCAATGAAAGCAAACACGGTGATATGGATGGATAGATGGGTGGAGAGCCTCAACTATTAAGTATGTCTATGCAACAGGGAGTGTGCCCAAGACCATGGTTGGCAGACAATTGTTCTACAAGTGTATTTGTATGTTCTGTCAGAATTCCCAGGGGTATAGTAGAGCTGACAAGGGACAATGTTGTAGTCACTTCTTGGTCACAGCCAGCTACCCAGAGGGATTGAGTAGTTGAACTGTTGGGCTCGGGACCATAGTCACAGGGGACATCAAGATCAACTGGCATAACATACTACACAAAACACTGTTCTACCTCCTACTTTGGCAAGTAGCGACTGGGTTCTTAAAAGCTTGCAAGCTGCCATCTAGATGCAACGATGGGTCTCACCACGTTCCGAGCAAAGAAGAATGAAGAAAACCAAAGATTTGGTTAGTCCTAGCAACCAAACAACTAGTCCTAGCGACTGGTACACCAAGCGATCCACAGCCTATACGACTATGAGACCAGAAGAACTAGATGGTTCCTGGCTACCACTGTCAAGCACTTGGAGGGGGATCTATGTAGGAGATCCTGGATAGAGAGGGAGAGCAATGTGGAACAAAACTCAAAGTCATTTGGGAAAAAAAAGGGGGGGAGTACAGATTTGCTGGTCTCATAGAGCCTAGTGGAACCACTGAGACTATGGCCTCTAGCTGCCCTTCAGGTCTGGAATTAAACCTACTCCTGTGGCTTCCAGCCAAACAAAAGACAGGCATATGAATTGAACATTACCTGAGGTAGATACACTCCTTGGAGAGAATAATCATGGGAGAAAGAAGGGCTGTCTATGCACAGGGAGAGAGCTCAGGGGGCAGGAGTGCAAGGAGGGATGGTCACAGGGAAGAGGTAACTATCAGGAAGAAGTGGGAGGCGAGCTATTGCATTGGAGTAAATTGTAGTCAATGTCTTGAGACAAAGTGTATGTGAACTGCTGTATGGAAAGTGAATTTTCTCTGTAAATTTTCACCCAAATCATAATAATAATTTAAAAAAAAAGTTAAAAAAAAGTAAGACCTCTTCCAGAGCAACAGTTTCATATTTGCACATGTTTACAGAACCACTGCACTTGAAGAACCTTCAATTTGAATTTGTGTAATTCCTCACTCAGCTGTTATAATGACTGCTTTAGGTGATGCCACCCTTCTTTTCAAGTGCCTGGGCTCTAGGTCTACCCGTTAGACAGGATTGCCCTAGTAAAGCTAAAGATGGCAGGGAATTATTCTGGCTGTTAGAGACTGGACCTAAAGCCACACACACACCTGGACAGCCTTACTGAATCTCTTAAAAGTAAATGTTGTGGACTTCTGGTAAGATAGAGGAATAGGCAGACAAATGACATAGACTCTCTTCAACAAAGAAAAGAAAAACCAATTGACAGAGATACAGACGATAATCCCGGATCCCTGAGCTTTGAAAGGAACTATACGGAAGTGGGTTAGGCACCAACTAGTGGAAAAACCTGAACAAAAACAGTGAGTACAAAGATGGTCGGAACTGCGGACTGTCAGCTACTCTGACAGGACCAACAGCCTGACTATTTCCAAGTGGTGTTGGGGCCTAAGAATTAACCTAAAAATCAGCCCTGGTCACCAAGGGCTGCAGGGATGACTACGCTGGTGGCCTATGACTAGGAAGGGAAACAGCAAGGAGGGAGACAACCTGAGCTGTTGACTTTCTGCTGTCTGGAGGGCACAGCCATTTTGACTGTTTACACATGGCAGCCATTTTGGATATTTAGAGTGACTGAGGGCGCAGCCATTTTGAATGTTTAAAGTAGCAGCCATTTTGGACATTTAAAGTGACCAAGGGCGCAGCCATTTTTAATCTTTACAAGTGGCAACCA
This sequence comes from Orycteropus afer afer, assembly GCF_000298275.1. NCBI lineage: Eukaryota > Metazoa > Chordata > Mammalia > Tubulidentata > Orycteropodidae > Orycteropus > Orycteropus afer. The sequence goes on from NW_006921655.1 coordinate 203,472, forward strand.
TTTTGGATTTTAAAGTGATAGCATTCTCATTCGGATTCCAGGGACCTAAGAATAAGCTCTGTTTGCCAAGTTTGGCAGGGACATATGAGAGGCTGACAACAGAAAAGGAGACAGGTGGTAAGTGTATAAGTGCTGTCAACTTGTGAATAGAGGAGCATAGTACAGTACCCTGCTTGCGTGGATAACATACAAACAAAACAAAGAAAATGAAAATCGTGGCCAAGTCACAACTCCAACATACAATCACCAATTAAATATAAACACAAAAACATCACAATGCCTCAGAGACAACAGAGCATCACAGTCCACACAAAGAAGCAAGATAAAGCAGGAGAAA
>NW_006921655.1:205447-214046 GCF_000298275.1 Orycteropus afer afer
CACTATGAGTCGGGGCCGACTCGACGGCAAATAACAACAGCAACAACAATAATTACATATCTGACAAGGGACTTATCTTTAAGATTTACAGCGGAAGAGTGGATGACCAAACTATGGTACATACACATAATGGAATGCTATGCAGCATTAAAAATAATGTAGTGTCTGCAAAACACCACATAATATGGATGAACTTGGAGGACATCATGCTGAGTGAAATAAATCAATCACAGAAGGACAACTATAGTATCAGTTCGTTGTTGTAGAGGGTCAAGGAAAAGTTTATATATGGAAGGAGACTTTCTTTTTGGTTGCCTGGGGTGGGAGGGGAGGGGAGGGAACACTACAAAAAAAAATTGCATTGACCCATGTCACTTTAGCTTTGTGTATTTCACTGTACGTAAATTATATTTCAATAAAATGCACTAAAAAATTTAAAATAAAGTAAAAAAGTAAATATTGTATGACAATATTAGAATTGGGGTCTCAGTAGGCCGTATGTTTTAGGGAAGATTTCTAATTAAAGGTGAGTTAAAGAAGAACAGAGAATTTCTGGCTCTCTCAGCTTCTTCCTGTAGCCCTTACCACAGGTAACAAACCTGCTTTTTATAAACCAAATTTGAATTTTCTAAAATCTTTTTATATGTTCCATAATTATTTACATCACCAAGGAAACAGAAGAATTTATAAGAAGCCAAACTGTCTCTATTCTCTTCTTCAAATGTCAGTGGTATGTTGGCAAAGATTCTTAGATGAGTGAGAACAGAAAAGCAGCAACACTAAAAAGCCAAAAAGCTCCTTATATAGAGACATCAATCAAAAAATGCCACAACCCAAATTTTATTTCACAGAAAAGAAAATCGACTCAGAATAGTTCACTGGCAAATTTGTATCATTGGCATCACTTCCTCCAGGCATATGTATTAATATTCTTTCACATCAAAACATTGTGAAGAACACCCAACTTCTTAATAATAGTCCCTTGAAATATGAACATCCACTTCATTCTATATGCTAACTCATATGTGCATCTAGAGCTGGGTTGGTGAGGTGTTGTGATTCAAAAGAATAAATATTGGCATTCATACATTACAGTTGGATTACAGCCTGGATATTCTGTTAGATGACCAACTTGAAATCAAAATCAGGTACAAAGATGTAGCAATCGCTTGTTCCTGAGATGCGAACAAGGAGCAAACACAGCACAGAATGAAACTGGGTTTAAGAATGTGTCATGTGAATCCACCTACAGACAACTCTGGGAACTGTTCCTGAAAGGGGAGGAGGCTGTCATCACCTCTCCCTCGGTAGCACCATGTGCCACAGAAATCATTTTCATCTGGGAAGTGCATTTTGATATGCTGTTCCTGCTCCCTGATTTCCCTTCTCCCCACTCTGGGAAGCAACCTTGATCCTCTCTCTTTGTTGTCAAGGGAAGGAAGTGAGGAAATTCTACAAACCTCTGAGGTAAAGTTGTTCCTGGCATCACCCTGGTGGACATGCTCTCTGACTCCTCCTGGTGGATGTGGAGAGAAGGGAAAAATCACGGAGATGTGGAAAATGCAAAAAACCCACTGTCATCAAGTCAATTCAGACTTATAGTGACCCTATAGAATAGAGGAGAACTGCCCCAATAGGGTTTCCAAGGCTGTAAATCTTTCTCTCTCTGTGAATCCAAGGCTATAAAAGTATACAGCTGCATCTTTCTCTCACAAAGTGGCTGGTCAGTTCAAACTGCCAACATTTTTGTTAACAGCTGAGCATTTTAACCACTATGCCACCAGGGCTCAAAGATGTGGAAAAGAGCTAAATTGTGGGCAATTGAGAGCAATCAGGCAGCTTCAGCGGTCAGTTCAGAATGATTGATGGGTAAGTTTTGACCTACTTCTTCATTCCTTGTGGATGGACTTAAGAAGACTGATGCATGGCAACCTCTAGTCTTTTACAGGAAAGAGAAACTGTAGTTTTTCTAACTGTACTATATGAAGCACTGGGAAAGATCAGGAGTGGCTGATACTAAAGCAGACATGAATTTAGACTGTCAAAGCTATTGTTGTTGTTGTTATGTGCCGTCGAGTCGGCCCCGACTCATAGCGACCCCTCCTTGGGTTTCCGAGGCAGTATCACTACGGAAGTAGGATTGCCCAACCTTCCTTCCGAGGAGTGGCTGGTGGGTTTGAACCGCCAGCCTTCTGGTTAGCAGTCAAGTGCCTTAGCCACTATGCTACCAGAGCTCCCAAAGCTATTACATTAATATAATTATATGTTAATTACAGCCATGTTCCTCGGGGTTCCTCACACATCAACAAGCAGTCTCTTATAACAGAAGAAAGTAGTCTTCCAATCACTATTTCTATTCAGTGAAAGATATTCTACTCTGCAAGTAAATCACAGATTGAACATGACTTGTGGTCATGCTATATGACCTTAAGCTATCTACATGTCTTCTTAAGAACATTCTATACAACTCTGAGTGCTAATCAAGCCTCTGCTTCTCCTAGCAGAACAAGAACAACTCTAAAAGTCTGTCTCATTCCCCCTTTACTCTTGCTTCTTGGGGCAGACTAAAACCAGGCCCCCTTGTCTTGAGTTTTTACATTATATTTATTCCTTCTTAGTCACTGCTTAGCTGTGTAGATTTGGGTCCTTAAGTTTCTACTCCAAATCAGCTCTTCTTTTCTCTTAATCACCTGCCTTGTTCCCGTCTCTTATTGGTTTATGAATGATCTTAACATAATTACACAGAAGGCCCTCCTTACTACTCTGTTATTTATTCGTTGTATCTACAAGTTCAACCCCATACACACATTACACACACACACTATTTATAGGGGGTCCAAATGTTCTAGGCCCACATAGACTCGTTTTGGACATGTGGAGCCTGAATCCATAGCCCTTGGAGAGTTTGACCAGAGAATGCCACCTACCTGAATGGAAGGGAAAGAAGGCTGAGATATGAATATATGAAGTAGATCACTGTCCATGGAGCAGAAAATAATATTTACTGAGAGGATAGACTGTATGTCAATCCCAGTGGTACAGCAGTTGTTTTCCAAGCTTTCATCAATGTTTCCTGCTGACCTAGGAGAGAGGGAAACTGAAAACGTAGTAATACCATCCTCTCTGACAATCATTCTGAGGATTGGAAAAGTGTGTTGGGAGAAGCAATTTAATTCCAGGCTACAGCCATCACAGTTAACATTTGTATTGTCATTTGCAGTCTACAAAGCACTTTTATAAATGAGAGCTGATTTATTCTTTGCAAAATTCTGATGAAAAAGCCAGGGATGGTGTTCTTATCACCACCGTACTGATGCAGAAGCAGATTCAGAATGGTTTAGTGACTTATTCAGAGTCAACCAGGCCTAAAGAAGACATGAAATTGGAGGAGGTTGCTGGACCCAAACCCAGAAAAGAAAGTAATAAAATGAACTCCCCCCACCCCAGGGAAGCTGCTGACTTCTTAACCACTATGATGTATCGACCCTCTGCCAGTAACAGAGGAAAAAAGTGGAGCAAAGCCACTTGTGTATATGAGTTTCCCCAACTCTGAACCCCAGACTGTGTTACAGAGGAAAAGGAAACCCGTGAAGGTAGCCCACAGCTCTTCCCAGAGATGAGGACTGTGAAAACACTGGGCATTATCGTTAATTTAAACTGCAAGCTTCCTTCCTTACTTTCTTATGCATTTTTGATGGTCACTATAAAATGTCAACCAGGAACTCAGGTTAATATTATCATGAACAGAACCCTGCCTTCCTGCCTTTCCCTTCCTCCCGCACACTTCTGATTTTTCCTGCTCCTGCTGCTGTGTGTGCCTTTTTCTTCTCCCTCAGCATCACTCACTTCCTCTCCCTTTTCTGCATGAGTCTTTCTCTCCCCACTCCTCCTCCTCACTGTTTTTCTCCTGTGCTCCTGGAGGAAACAAACAGCCCCACATGAAGGACTCTGCACAACATAGCCTTGTGGTTGACTGACCTGGTGAGTAGAAGATATCATAGGAAACCACGCTGATATTCCAGGCCCTGTCTGAGGTATCCAGACCCCAGAGATGTGGGTCAACCCTGGGCTAGTCTGGGGTTTCCCTGTTGTCCTATTGGCAGCAGCTCCAGGGAGTCCAGATGGTCCTAGAAAATTTTCTAGCCTAAGGATATAAAGACAGGATTCATTTTAAGCCCTTAGAAATGTCTAATTGCTGCGTATGGGCTGTGGGATAGGGTTGAATCTGGGAACTTCTGATAGCTAGAATGTGACCTAAATCTCCAGGGAGTCTAGTGTGGCCTCACTTAAGGGCCGTTCGAGCCAGGGCATAGTAATGAGAATCTCAGTACTGGAACTGAGGGCAAGGACAGACATAGGCCATAATCTGGAGGTGAGAAAGGAACAAGACAGAACATTCAGCCAGAAAAAAAGTTTGGCTCAGGGGAGCCCTTCTGCACCCCCAGACCTTGGAAAGGGACAGTGCTAGGCTGAAAACATCATATGCACATTTTTACTCCAGACTGGTGCCAAAATGCTGTCCTGAGTCCAGTGCAACTAAGGTGAACACACACACATCTGCTTATGGGAAAAAATGCCCCCTTCAGTATTAGAAGCTGCCTAAACTCTGCTTAGGAGTTCTGGTGGCACAATCATTAAGCGCTCAGCTACTAATCAGAAGGTCGGCCATTTGAACACACCAGTGCTCAGAGGGAGATCCTACAGGAAGTTCTACTCTGTCTTATTGGATCTCTATAAATCAGAATCAGCTCAAGGGCACGCAATAACAACATATTCTAGTTTAACATTTGTTTTCAAATATTTAAAATGTTTACAGTTAAAAAAAAAAAAAAATGGTTGCAGTAATGAACAGGCAGGATCAGGGGCCATGAGCCAGACCTGAGTTGTGTGAGTTGCCAGCCTTGGGGCTAGAACAGAGGAATTGCCAGAACAGCTAAGAGAAGAGGATATAACAGACCAACAGAGCCCAGTTTGGAACAGGGAGAAACATTTTTCTTTACCCAACTGATAATGAGAGTGGAAGTATCAGAGATCACTAAAGGCAAGGTAGATAGTCAGGCCATGGGCAAAATGGTGGCCATCTGGACAGTAGGACCTTCTAAAGAAAATGAGCTGGATGGTGATTTCGAAAAATTAGTAAGGAACCTGACTTCTTCTTCCAAGAACTTACTCTAAGATTTTGGCTGGAAAGCATGGTGGAGGCAGAAGCAGTTCAGAATCACAGAGCTAAGAATGAAACTAAAGATCATCTAGAGTCATTTTTCACGGGACTAGAATCTACTGGATGGAGGCCAAGAGGAGAGAAGGGTGCAAACAAGGTTTATGTTCAAGCCAGAGAGAGAACAGCTAGAGATCAGTAAAGGAAGTCCTGATCCTGATCCTTGCAACCCCAGCAAAAAGCAAAGAAGATTTTTGCCTTCTGCTTGATCAGAAACCTGCAGCCTAGAGAAGCCATAAATCATTTACTTAAGACCCAGATAAGGCAGCATTTTTCAAAGGATACAGTCCCTACAGTAGCTGGAGGGGGCCCCCCCTGCAGGGCATAACCCTGCCTAAGGCACAATGGGAAAGCCTGGGATCCACGCAGGACAAGAGGGTTCTCCAGCCACCAGGAGGAAGACTAGCTAATAGAACCTGGTCTTCCTAGGACTGAAGGTGACAGAGAAAGGACCTCAAAAACTCACTGCCATTGATCAGATCCAACTCATAGCGACCCCTACTTGGGTTTCCAAGCTAGTATCACTACAGAAGTAGATTGCCCAATCTTCCTTCTGAGGAGTGGCTGGTGGGTTTGAACCGCCAGCCTTCTGATTAGCAGTCAAATGCCTTAGGCACTACACCACCAGAGCTCCTGAGACCAGAAGGAAAGAAATTCACAGCCGGGAGTAGTCTTCTTGGAGTTTTTTGAGCTCTGGGAAATCTCTGTCCACAGACAAAGGTCAACAACTTGCACAGTCATGGGATAAGAGTCAGAATAAGTGGTAAGTGGGAATGAGAAGATGAGGCAATCTACTTCAGTAGTGATACTGCCTTGGAAACCCAAGGAGGGGTCGACTATGAGTCGGATCCAACTCGACGGCACATGACAACAACAACATGATTCAGAAAGTTCTCTTTGTGTATAGTTTTCTGCTCATAGAGCATTTGCTCTAAGACAATGAATCTCATGGGGGTGGAGGGTGGAGACAAGGCATAGCAGATGCTCTGGGTAGCAGGCAAGATGAGGGTGGTAGGCGTTTGTAGTCTGTAAAGTTCCCCTAGCTAATTCTTTCTTCCCTCTATTTCTTTCAGAAGAACCACTGCTCAAGATGTCACCTAGAGAGAAGAAAGAAGAACTGCTGTTTTGTGAGGTCAGTGTGTCTTCTGTGGGCCCATCTAGAAAAGGGAAGACATTCTGGTTTAAATCATTACCATATCAATGGTGCATCCCACCTATAATTATCCCAAACTCTTCAATCAAACTCAAAATCACTTTGATACTACCCAAGGCATTTTATATTATTTAAGATATGAGTAACTTACTAGGAGATAGCATGACTCTAACTAAGTCTTCTATCTTCCAATATTAGAAGGATTATTATATGAAAAAGGTAGTAAACTTGCTCTTAATTCAGTTAGTTAACAAGCATTTTTGAAGGGTGTATTAGTTTTCTACTAATGCTGTAAAAACTTTCCATGAATTTAGTGGCTTAAAGCAGTACATTTTTATTATCTTTCAATTCTAGAGGTCAGAAGTCCCAAATGGGTCTCACTGAGCTAAAATTAAGACATCAGTTTTGTCCAACTTCTAGAGGCTGCCTACATTCGTTGGCTGGTAGTCCCTTCCATAATATCAACATCAGGTAGAGTCCTTCCCATATTGCTTCACCTACTTATAAAGACCCTTGTGATTACATTGGGCTTACCTAGAAAATCTGGGATTATTGCCCATCTCAAGATCAGTTGATTAGCAACCTTAATTCCTTCTGAAACTTTAATTCCCCTTGGCCATGTAACCTAACATATCCATAGGTTTCCCCAGGATTAGGAAGTGGACATCTTTGAGGAATCATTATCTGCCTACTACAAAGACTATTAAAGTATGGGTAATATTCCAAGGGCTGATCCAGGGGGCAGAACTAGTAACAGTAGGTGGAGGTCAAAAGTGCTTACTTAGCTTTTTATTGGATGTAAAGTATACCTCAACAAAACTTTTTTTTTAAAAAAATAATAGCTTGACATTCAAGGTCTTCCATAATCCCAATAATAATTACTGAGGTGGGGCAGAGGGGAACACATTTGCCATTGAGTAAAACTCATCACAACCCAACATGTGTCAAGTCCACCCAGAGGTACCTCAAAAGAAAGGCCTGGTGATATAGTTCTGAAAAGTCTACTACCACTGCCACCAGCTGCCGTGGAGTTGATTTAAATTTATGGCACCCCCATGTGTGTCAGAGTAGAACTGCTCCATAGGGTTTTCAATGGCTGATTTTTCAGAAGTACATGGCCAGAACTTTCTTTCTTTAATTTTTATTGTAATTTGGGTGAAAGTTTACAGAGCAAATTCACTTTCCATACACCAGCTCACATACACTTTGTCTCATGACATTGACTGCAATTTCCCACAATGCAACAGCTCTCTTACCACTTCCTCCCCCATAGTTACCTCTTCCCTGAGTCCTTCCCTCCCATGCACTCCTGCCCCCACCCCAGGTGTCTCCCTGTGCCTACACAGCCCTTCTATTCTCCTGAGATTGATCTCGCCAAGGAGTGTTATCTACCTAATGTAAATGTTCAGCTCATATGCCTGTTTTTTGTCTGGCTGGAAGCTACAGGAATGGGTTCAGTTCCAGACCTGAAGGGCAACTAGGGGCCATAGTCTCAGTGGTTCCACCAGGCTCTATCGGCCCAGCAAACCTGGTCCTTTCTTTTGCTTTAGCTACTCTATGTTCAAGAGGTTGTTTCAAAGTCTTCTGACACTCATTTGGTGGTCCTTTTTTTTTTTTTTTATGATTTTGATGTTTGTTCCACATTGTTCTTCCACTCTTTCCAGGGTCTCCTACATAGATCCCCCTCTGAGTGGTTGACAGCAGTAGCCAGGCAGCATCTAGTTCTTTTGGTCTTGTAGTCATATAGGCTGAGAATCACATGGTGTACCAGTTCCTTCAACTAATTGTTTCCATGTGTCTTTGGTTTTCTCCATTCTTCTTTGCTCTGGACGAGGAGAAACCCATTGTGGCCAGGACTTTCTTCTGAGGTGCCTCTGGGTGAACTCTGGGTAGATTTAAACCTCTAATCTTTCAGTTAGCAGCTGAGTGTATTAACCATTTGCACCACCTAGAGACTACAAACAATAATTATAGCTACCATTTATTAAAAGTTAACTATGAGTTTATGTACATTATCACTGATGAATTCTCACAACAACCCTATAAGGTAGGTAAACCTATCATCTTTCTATAGACTAAGAAACTAAGTTCCCAGGCTTACAGGTCTGATAGAGCCTGGTAAAACCCGTGAGACTATGACCCCCTAGTCACCCTTTGGGCCTGGAATTGAACTCACTCCCATGGCTTCTAGCCAAACAATAGATAGGCATGAAAAAAAAAAAAAAAAA
>NW_006921655.1:214146-218846 GCF_000298275.1 Orycteropus afer afer
GAAGTAGATTGCCCCATCTTCCTTCCAAGGAGTGGCTGGTGGGTTTGAACCTCCAGCCTTCTGGTTAGCAGTCAAGTGCCTTAGGCACTGTGCTACCAGAGCTGCTATAGAAAGTCATACAGGGTGAATATTTACAGCAGGTAGATATACTCTTTATGATGATCAATCATGGGAGAACAGAAGGACAGTATTTGCACAGGGATATAGCTCAGGGGGCAGGAATACATAGGAAAGAAGGACACAGGGAAAAGGTGGAAACCACAGGGAGGAAGTAGAAAAAGAGTTGTTACATTATGAGGATTGCAATCAATGTCATGGAGCAAAATGTATACTAACTGTTGTATGGAAAGAGAATTTGCTCTGTACACTTTCACCCAAATCACATAAAAAAATATGTATATAGAAACTAAGTCTCAGAAAAAGGAAGTGACTGGCTCAGGGTTACACACTAGCCAGGGTTAGAATCAAGATAGGATATAGGTCTGTGTGAACTCTAGAGCCTGTGTGCTAATGTCCAGCTTCACCCTTAAATACACCCTTCACCCTCCAGCAAGGCAGCACCAATCCCAAACTACTACACACATTCCCAACACAACACCTATAAAGGATCAGTTTCAAAGTTACTGCCTCTGAGAAGTCTTCCCTGTCCCCTCACTCAGAAGTCCTTGCTTCTTCTTGCGAACTCACAAAGCTCTTTGTCACATAATGGAGCAGTTTTCAGTCTAATTGAAGCAAGACTGGGCAATCTACTTCCTTAAAGATTAACGCCACAGAAACCCAGTGGGGGTCATTATGAGTCAGAATTGACTTAATGGTAATGGGTTGTTTTTTTTGTTTTGTTTTTTGTTGTTTTTCAGTCTAATTTAGAGTGGTGTGTAAGAGGTCACCTTCCTTCACTAGATTGTAATCTCTTTGAGGATGGGAACGAAATCTTACTCTTGTTGGTATCCCCAGAGTGTCTTGTCAATTTATTGCGCATTATGCATCCAAAAGTAATTTTTGAGAGGCTTTGAGTCAAGATGGTTCTGTGAGTTCACTCTTGTGGCACTTCTCCTGCTCTGAATACATAACCTCCCTGCCACTGAGTGGTTTCTGATTCTCTGATTCATAGGGACCCCCCATAGGGTTTCCCAGGTGGGAAATCTTTACGGAAGTAGATTGCTCCATCTTTCTTCTGCAGAGCAGCTGGTGGGTTTGAACCACTAACCTCCTGGTTATCAGTCAGATGCCTTAGGCACTGCGCCATCAGAGCTCCTTAAATATATACCAGGGGTGGCTAAAACATGAAAACAAAAATGATAGTGCTAAACTCAAAAACAAGATTATCATTTCATGGCCTTGAACTACATAGAAACAAAGTCATGAGAATGAAGCCTCAAGGCTGCAAGGAGCCCAGTGGAGACGCAGGGGTGGCAGCCAGGCAGTCAGGGAACAAAAGTATTCCAATAGAGGTGGGGGCTAGAACCAGGCTCAGTACTTGAAGCCAGAACTTGGAGTAGAGTTTTCCCAGTAGAGAAAGGAGGCTGGCAAACATGGTTGCTAACAACTGCTGGGGCTGTAGCTTATTTGCATTCAAAAGAAAATCATGGTGGAAATTACAAAAGATTTATAACTGAATGACAATGAAAGTGATATATGTAAAAAATGGATGGGGAAAACAACGAAGACAGCAAAGTACAACTGGGATACAACTGGGATAGCAAACTAAAAACCTACAGATAACATCTCCACCAACCGGCATGGGGGACAAGGTACTCCTCTGACTCGCCAAATTCTAACAGACAAGGAAAAATCCTGTCAGCTACAAAACTCGTGTCTGATCAGAATTTGTAGGTGGGATGGTAAAGAGAAGGAACTGAGCTTTTGATAACTTAGGAAACAGGAGAATCTTCCAATTGCCAGCTCTCATTGGAAGCCAGGAGGGTGTCCTGCAGGGCCCAACTCACCAGAGAGTGCAAAAGTACCACCAAGATGCAATAGGTTCTCATTGTACTTGGGCAGACAGAGCCCTGTAAGCTATTAGAGCTATAAACAAAGCTGCTTCCAAGACATAGCCATGTAATGAGAAGAAACTGCCAAGAATAAAATCCCTGGAATAGGGACAAATTGGAAGGTCCAAACAAACATGTGGAAGGAGAATGTTGTTGTTGTTGTTGTTATGTGCCATCAAGTCGGACCTGACTCAGCGACCCCTCCTTGGGTTTCCGAGGTGGTATCACTATGGAAATAGATCACCCAACCGTCCTTCCGAGGAGTGGCTGTTGGGTTTGAACTGCCAGGCTTCTGGTTAGCAGTCAAGTGCCTTAGGCACTACGCCACCAGAGTTCCTGGAAGGAGAGTAGAAGAGGCAAATCTCAGAAAATATGATCCATATTTTTAATTACTGTTAAAACAACTAAAAAAGGAACTCTTCTCCAGAACTTGACACTATACAATGAAAGACATGTCATTTGTGTCTGGAAAAATTGGCCCAGGATGGTCAACATAGAGGGGTGGTCTATTAAAACTGCAGTATTAGACTTGAAAGAAAAAGAAACAATTATTTGCATGCAAGCAAATAAAAAGACAAAGTCACTTATAAGGGAAAGAAAGTCATATTGTCCTAATTTCTGTTAGTTAACACTTTGTACCAGAAAGCAACAGAGTAACATATTTAAGACACTCGGGGATAGAAAAGGGGAACTACATAAAACAGTGGGCTCAGGACCATAGTCGCAGGGGAGGACATCAAGCTCAATTGGCATAACATTCTACACAAGACACTGTTCCACCTCCTACTTTGGTGAGTAGCGACTGGGATCTTAAAAGCTTGCAAGTGGCCATCTAGATGCAACAATGGGTCTCCATCCAGGGCAAAGAAGAATGAAGAAAACCAAAGATTCATGGAAACAATTAGTCCTCCCAACTGGTACACCATGTGATCCACAGCCTATACGACTATGAGACCAGAAGAACTAGATGGTGCCTGACTACCACTGTCAAGCACTTGGAGGGGGATCTATGTAGGAGATCCTGGATAGAGATAGAGAAGGAGAACAATGTAGAACAAAACTCAAAATCATTTGGCAAAAAAAAAAGGGGGGGACCAGATTTGCTGGTCCCATAGAGCCTGGTGGAACCCCTGAGACGATGGCCCCTACCTGCCCTTCAGGTCTGGAACTGAACCCACACCTGTGGCTTCCAGCCAAACAAAAGACAAGCATATGAGTTGAACATTTACCTGAAGTAGATACACTCCTTGGAGAGAACAATCATGGGAGAAAGAAAGGCTGTTTATGCACAGGGAGACAGCTCAGGTGGCAGGAGCACATGGAAAAACTTCTTGGAATATTTAAAAAAAAAAAACTCAGAGAATACTTGTGGATAGGAAGATTAAACATTGTGAAAATGTCAACTCTAACCAAAGCAATCTATACATTCAATGCAATCCCAATCCAGAGCCCATCAGCATTCTTTAGAGATAGGGAAAAAACAATCATTAACTTTATATGGAAAGGAAAGAGACCTTGGAGAAGCAAAATACTATTGAAGAAGAAGAAAGTAAGAGGTCTCACACTGCTGGATCTCAAAACCTACTTTACAGACACAGTAGTTAAAACTGCCTGGTATGGGTACAATGACAGACACAAAGACCAATGCAATAGAATTGAGAACCCAGAAATAGATCTATTGACCTATGGTCAGCTGACCTTTTACAAAGGGCTGAAATCCATGAACTGGGGAAGAGATTATCTGTTTAACAAATGTTGCTGGCAAAACTGGATATCCATTTGCAGAAAAATGAAACAAGATCTGTGTCTCACACTGTGGTGTAGTAAATTACTTAGTGTGACTTTTCTACCCATAAGTCTTTGTAAACTCCAAGGTGGGATTTTTTGTGAGCAACTGAGGAGCTCCTGATTGCTGAAGTTGTCCACCTGGAGTATTTCTGTTGGGAGTGACACAAAACAATGTTCTGGGAGGTGCGCACTCTCTCTCAAGTGCTTAGAGTTCTGATGCTATGATTGGCTAGTTTGACCACCCTGCCGGGCTCAAAAGGAGCCCTCCTAGAGGCAGAACTCTCTCTGACTGCTGGTTGAGGAAGACATGCTGCAGAAAGAGACACGGGCTACTGCGACACACGTTGCTGGGAAAGAGACGCAAGAGACACGTGTTGCTGAGTAAGACACGGAGGAACATGCACTGCTGGGGGAGAGACTGTGAGAGACTTGGCTGAGAGACAGTGGGCTGGGAGAGAGACTGAGCGTTTTTTTCTGAACTTGAGTTGTAGCCTGGTGCTTCCTTAATAAACTCCATAATCCATGAGTTCTGTGTGGCCACTGCAGCAAATTATCGAACCCAGAGGAGAGGTGGTGGGTGCTTTTGGAGGAACGGTTGGTGAAAGGGCTGGAGGGAGGCAGCATGTCTGGCCTCGCAGGAATAGGCCTTGGGCTATTGATGGTAATCCTGTCTTCCTCTTGTGGGATTAGAGGAGGTCAGAACATGTGGCCTCCTTGCCGTTTTTGCACACACCATACACAAAAACTAACTCCAGATAGATCAAAGACTTAAATGTGAAACCTAAAACTATAAATTTCCTCAAGGAAAAAATAGGGACAAATTTAGGGGCCCTAATTTAAGGAGCTCTGGTAGCATAGTGGCTAAAGCACTTGACTGCTAACCAGAAGGCTGGCGGTTCAAACCCACCAGCCACTCCTCAG